>NC_136264.1:165659526-165772026 GCF_964187855.1 Myxine glutinosa
TGGCTGCCCTCAGTTTCTCTTGGATAAGTTACAAAAGGTTCAAAACTCTGCCGCTCGTCTTGTCTGTAAGGCGAAGAAGTCTGACCATGTTACTCCGCTTCTTGAATCTTTACACTGGCTGCCTGTCTCTGCTCGTGTGCAACACAAAATTTGCACACTATGTTATAAATCATTGTGTGGAACGGGACCTCACTATCTCTCCGATTTGCTCAATCTCTATGAACCTCGGCGACGGCTTCGTTCAAGCGACGACTCTATGACCTGAGAGCCGCCGCGCACCAGCACCAAGTCGTTTGGCGAGAAATCCTTTTCCTTTGCTGCACCTCTGCTCTGGAATGACTTGCCTTCCTCTGTTCGACATGTTGACTCTCTTCCTGCCTTTAAAACCTCCCTCAAAACCTATCTGTTTCACAAGTCTTTCAAAGTCTAAGTCCTGTTTTCCCTTTGGTTTGAGGTGGGACAGAGATCGAGAGTATGTCTGTGTGCATGTGCGGGGGAGGGGGGAGAGGAGGAAGGGGAGTGCACACATCTGTGGGTTTTGAATGGGGAGGGAGAGGAATAGGGCAAGAGTGAAGGTGTGTCTGTGTGTGTGTATGTTTGTGTGTGTGTGTGTGCGGTGTGTGTGCGTTCGCATGATAATGTAAAGCGCCATGAGCGTAGTTTACTCTGCTTGATGGGGCTATATAAGACTCCTTTATTATTATTATTATTATTATTATTGTCTCTGCATTGCCTCAGCATTAATGAAGGTTGTCTGGGAATGTTTACTTATTTGTGCCTTATATGCTTCCCTCCAGATGTGTTGTATTCGAGTGAATAAAAGCTCACGTTGGAGTTTGTTCTGTGGACATCCTTGATTTTCACCATACCATGCACACACTCAAGGCACCCAGTGCCAGAGGCAGCAGAGCAACCCCAAAACATCACTGAACCTCTTCTCTGTTTGACTGTAGGAATGAATGTATGATCGTTTTGTCAAGGCCATTTATAAAAAAACAAAAAAAAAACAACGCTCATTCATTCATTCAATTCATGTCATTCATGTCATTCATTCCTACAGTCAAACATAGAGGTTCAATGATGTTTGACTGCAGGGAAGGTGTTTTTTTCTTTGAAGGCTTCATTTTGTTTTCTGTAAACAAATGGAAAATTTTGTGTAAAAATGAAATGAAAACTTGTAAAAATGTAAAAATGAAAAAAATTAAATGAAAAAAAATATATATATATTCTGTAAAATTTTGGCTTTCCCAAAAAGTTCTAATTTGGTCTCATCTGTGCACAGGACATTATCCCAGAAGGATTTTTTTGACTTGTTCAAGTGTGTTTTGGCAAACTCCAGTCGGGCTTTCTTGTCTCTCTCTCAGCAGTGGGATCCTCCTGGGTCTCCGACCATAGAACCCCCTTTCATTGAGTTGGCGACGGATGGTGCGAGTTGAAACTATCGTAACTTGTGTCTGAAGGTCAGCTTGAATCTGTTTGACAGTTGATCGAGGTGCTTTCTCCATCATTCGAACAATCCTTCGCTGCAATGTTCGATCAAAGTTTCTCTTGTGGCCACGTCCAGCGAGGTTGGCTACAATGCCATGGGCCTTAAACTTCCTGATAACATTGCGTATGGTGGACACATTAACATCAAGGTCTCTGGCGATGGACTTGTAGCCTTGAGATTGTCCATGCTTTGCTACAATCGTGTGTCTGACCTCCTCAGACAATTCTCTGGTATTATTTCTTTTCTCCATGCTCATCGCGGTACACACAGTGACACAAAACAGCAGAATGACTCCTTTTCTCTATTCAAACTAGTTTAATGAGTGATTCTTGTATTGCAGGTGAGTTCAGTTACTTTTTTAAAGGAATAATTAATACCATCGGTGAGTTCAATTCCAAAGTAAAGGAGAATCACCTGTTTGAAATCTAATTATTTCTAACAACCTCTAAAAGGTGCCAATAATATTGTGCGGGCCATTTTAGGATTTCTGTGGGATAAGCTAAGATTTAGTAATTTTTTCAGCTTTTTTTTTTGTTTTGTTCCATTGTAAACCAAAGAAATACATACTGTATGTAGATACCAAAATATTTTTTAATTTCAACAATTTCCTGGACGAGATGTATTGGAATTTCACAAGTTAGGTGGTTTGAGACATTATTTGAAAAAAGTGCAAGGGTACCAATATTTTTGGTCACGACAGTATGATGAAAAGAGAGTTGGGATGAGTGGATAGAAGTTGGTCCATGTTGGCGGACAGCGAGATGTAAATGGAGTCATCACTGTTTGTTGGACGGTACAACACACATAAACAAGAGGTGGAAGTGGAGGGGAAGCCGTAGACAGAGGTACTCATGGGGATGTGGTGGAGTGAGGAAGAGAGCTGGAAGAAAGGGCAGGATGAGGAGGACCAAAGGCGAGGTGGTGATGTGATGAGGCACAGTGATGAATAATATGAGGTGGGGCAGAGGGAAGTAGAGGATCGGAGGTGGAGGAATGATTTGGAAGAGAGATGGTTGTATTTCATTAATTGCTCCTTTTGTACATCTTCAGTGTCAACCCCTTCCCTGTCTGTTCCCTCCTGTCCTACGAACCCTATCTCTTACCAGCATCCCACTCCATGTCCCCTCCCTCCACTCCCTCCTATCCCCATTCCATCACTATCTCACCCCTACCTCTCCCTTTCAAAACCCTCCTCACTCCTCCCCTTCATTTCGCCCCTCATCCCTCTCCCCCACACCCTTCCCCTTAATTTATCCCGCTCTTCCCTCCCCTTCAAAACTATCGCCCCCACACCTCTCCCCTTCAAATCTCCACCCCCCACCCCCCAACCCTCCCATTCAAATCTCCACCCTCTCCTTCAGAACTCCCCCATACCCCTCCCCTTCAAACTCCCCCCTCACCCTCCCTTTAAAAAACTCCAACCTCACCCCTCCCCCTTCCCCTTAAACGCCCCCTTAAAAACTCCACCGTCACCCCTCCCCCTTCCCCTTAAAAACTCCACCCTCACCCCTCCCCCTCCCCCTTCAACCCCCCCCTTAACACCTCCCCTTAAAAACTCCAACCTCACCCCTCCCCCTTCCCCTTAAACGCCCCCTTAAAAACTCCACCGTCACCCCTCCCCCTTCCCCTTAAAAACTCCACACTCACCCCTCCCCCTCCCCCTTCAACCCCCCCTTAACACCTCCCCTTAAAAACTCCACCCTCACCCCTCCCCCTTCCCTTCAAATCTCCCCTCTCACTCCTCCAATCCTCCTCCAAAGTTTCCTCTTAACTCACCCACAAATCTGCCTCCTCCCACATTCATCCAATGCAAACTGGGGTTGTTGAGATTTTCAAGTCAGAGATACATTTGAAAACGTTAAAGGAGGGGTGATATAAAGGTGAGTTTAGAGATTGGAGAAGGGAAGAAATGTAAGAGATTTATTTTTTGAAATGGAATGATTGAAAGGGGGATTTGAAAACAGCCTTTGAAAAAGGAAGAAGAGTGAATTGCAATAAAAGGGATTAAACAACACGGAAGAAGGAAGGAGGAGGTATATATAAGCACTTGCTTAGTACGGGAGGAGTGATTCCTTTTTTCTTTGAAGGTTAAGTGAAAACAGATTTGAGTAAAAAAGAGAAAGGTTGAAAGCGATCGTGAAAGAGTTTGGTGATACACTTCACAAAAAGAATGGGGATAGAAAGGTGACATCGTCCAGAAAAGAGAGGAAAAGATGGAGGATGGGAGGATGGGAGGGGCGAGACAACACGTGCTGTAAAAAGTTGGGAGAAGGAAAAGGTGAAAATAAAAGGTAGTGCAGAGAAAGGACGATCTTGGACACACAACGACTAATGAGGGAACCGGGTAGGCCTCAAAAAACACGGTACGAAAAATCCGACTAATCCTCCAAGCTCACAGTAAACACATAAACAGCAAAATAAACAGCAGAAAAATCGACAAAGCGATCGCGAGAACTCTGAGGATACCGGAGGAGTCCAAAGATCAGCACGACCGAGCTCAAGGAACCGGAACGTTGGTTGGTGGTTCGAACTTTGAGACAGGTATTAATTGTGAATTGGCACACCTGAGTAAGATGAAAATTACTTACTATGTGAAGATCTATCAGATCCTGGAGCATTAAATGGATGCGTGTCGATATTTTCCACTCCTTCAATAATTTCTCCAGAAATGTGAAATAACCATTCATCTGTCGAAACACAAAAATATGTTTCTCAGTCAGTAAAACTAGAACGGCATTCAGTAGAGAGCATACCTCGGCCTGGTTGGCCACATCACTCAATAGTGAAGAATCACTAAAGAAATTAAATAATTCTCATATCGGAATCCATATTCAGATCTTCACCAAAATTAAATCGCTTCTTCCTTGTCGGACACCCAACCGGTCCACCAAGTTTCGTCCAAATCCATCCATCACTTTTTGAGATATCCCGCAATGTATCGTTTTTGGCCCCATCTCCCAATGGTGAAGAATCACTTAAATATATATATAATTCTCATATCGGAATCCATATTCAGATCTTCACTAAAATCTAATCTATTTGTACTTGTCAGACCCAACCGGTCCACCAAGTTTCGTCCAAATCCATCCATAACGTTTTGAGATATCCCGCGATGTATCGTTTTTGGCCCAAAATACCAATGGTGAAGAATAACTTTAAAATTCCAGTAGCCGGATCCGAATCCGGATCTTCACCAAAATCTAATCATTTCGTCCTTGTGACATATGCTACATCCCTGCCAAATTTTGTCCGAATCCATCCACAACTTTTTTGAGATATTTTGTTCACAAACAAACAAACAAATGAAAAATCACTCATTGAGCGACACTTGACAAAACAGAACAAAGTAGAATGGCACTCGGTAGAGCATCCTTTTGACCTCAAAAATAATTCGTGGTTGAATTCAGTGACCTGATATTCAAATCGTCTTCAAAGTTTAAGTTAATCGGATGAAAATTGACAATTTTAGAAATTCAGGCCTTTGTTGACCTTTTGGCCTATGTTGACATTTGGTCGATGTTGATCTCAAAAAGAGTTGGTGGTTGAATTCAGTTAGCTGATGTGAAAATCCTATTCAAATTTCATGTCAATCGGATGAAAATTGAGGATTTTAGAAATTTGAAAAAAAGTGGTTGACCTTTGGCCTATGTTGACCCTTTGGCCTATGCTGATCTCAAAAATAGTTGGTGGTTGAATTGAGTTAGCTGATATGTAAATCCTATTCAAATTTCAAGTGAATCGGATGAAAATTGAGGATTTTAGAAATTTGAAATTGTTGTTGACCGTTGGCCTATGTTGACCTTTTGGGCCATGCTGATCTCAAAATTAGTTGGTGGTTGAATTCAGTTGGCTGAAATGAAAATCCTATTCAAATTTCATGTCAATCGGATGAAAATTGAGGATTTTAGAAATTTGAAAAAAAGTGGTTGACCTTTGGCCTATGTTGACCCTTTGGCCTATGCTGATCTCAAAAATAGTTGGTGGTTGAATTGAGTTAGCTGATATGTAAATCCTATTCAAATTTCAAGTGAATCGGATGAAAATTGAGGATTTTAGAAATTTGAAATTGTTGTTGACCGTTGGCCTATGTTGACCTTTTGGGCCATGCTGATCTCAAAATTAGTTGGTGGTTGAATTCAGTTGGCTGAAATGAAAATCCTATTCAAATTTCAAGTCAATAGGATTAAAGTTGAGGATTTTAGAAATTTGAAATTTTTGTTGACCTTTGGCCTATGTTGACCTTTTGGCCTATGCTGATCTCAAAAATAGTTGGTGGTTGAATTCAGTTAGATGACATGTAAATCCTCTTCAAATTTCAACTTCATCCCAGCAGTTATGTTTACTTTGAAAATCCGTCTTGAGCTGCGTCACCTGCAAGTGATTAAAACACATCAGCAATCATCGCACATCGAGGGAAACATTATCTTATGCTCTTTAGTATCTGTTCTTTTGTGGTCAAAGGTCAGACAGTGTGGAGCAAGTCCCACATTGTTCGATAACGGTTGCTTAGTTGTTGACGGCACTCAACATCCTGCTGCTCCTGCTCGGTTCGCTGTTCCTGGAGCTGCTGTTCCAATTCAGAATATTTCCTCTCCAGGCCCCGGATGTTTGAGGTCCATATCGTTAATGAGGAGAGAGGGGGAGTATCGGGTGCAGGAGAGGGGAGGGGAGGAGGAGGTAGGAAAGAGCAGTTGATCGTGTGTCAGAGATTACAGAAGAGTTCCAAGAAAGGGAAGGATGAGGATGAAAGGTTTGATGGTGATGGGATGAGGCACAGTGAGGGGTTCTTTGAGGGGACAGAAGGTTGGGGGAGGTGGAGGTATTAATGTGTTGTGGAGGTGGAGGCGGTGGAGGTGGAGGTGGAGGTGGAGGAGGAGGGGAGGTGGAGGAGTTTAGAAGGGGAGGGTCAAGGGGGGAGTTTTGCAGGGGAGGGGCGAGGGGGGAGTTTAGAAGGGGAGGGTCAAGGGGGGAGATTTGCAGGGGAGGGGCGAGGGGGGAGTTTAGAAGGGGAGGGTCAAGGGGGGAGATTTGCAGGGGAGGGGCGAGGGGGGAGTTTAGAACGGGAGGGTCAAGGGGGGAGATTTGCAGGGGAGGGGCGAGGGGGGAGTTTAGAACGGGAGGGTCAAGGGGGGAGATTTGCAGGGGAGGGGCGAGGGGGGAGTTTAGAACGTGGATGATTCATGAAAGACGAACATTGATAACAAATTGGGTTATTTGTGATTTCCGCGTCAGCGATCCGTTTAAGAACGACAGAGGAGGGGTGGAACGAATGTGAATTTAGATCATGGAGTGATTTGGAATCATAAGAGATGGAATTTTTTTTTGAAGTGGACTGAGATCGTTGCTCCCATTCCTCGAACTTCCTCTTCATTTCTTCCACTGCCTTTACAGTTTCGTTATTTTTCAAGACCACTTCACCCCAGTCGTTGTCTTTAGTTTGAAAATCCGTCTTGAGCTGCGTCACCTGCAAGTGATTAAAACACATCAGCAATCATCGCACATCGAGGGAAACATTATCTTATGCTCTTTAGTATCTGTTATTCTGTGGTCAAAGGTCAGACAGTGTGGAGCAAGTCCCACAATGTTCGATAACGGTTGCTTACTTGTTGACGGTACTCAACATCCTGTTGCTCCTGCTTCTTTCGCTGTTCCTGGAGCTGCTGTTCCAATTCAGAACATTTGCTCTCCAGGTGTGAGCGATCCATCAAAAGTGCTTCAATCCGTGAAGTCATCTCATCCAATTGATTATCCGTTGATTTCACCTGCTGAGATAGCAGCTCGACCTGTGCAGCAGAAACATGACAGTGTCACTGACAGGAATGTTTCTGTTTTCTGTTCTACATTCCAATGAATAGTCTTCCATTTGTAAATGTCTCACAAGGAGCACGACCCCTGCAAGGTGTTAAAACTCATTAAATCATGTGGAGGTGAACATGATGTTCACCCCATTGACATCTGTAGTCCCACATGCTTGATAACGGTTCCTTACTTGTTGGAAGCTCTCAACGTTCTTCTGTTGTTCTTCCTCATTCCATTGTCGTTGCTTCTGGAGCTGAAGTTGTACTTTTGGCAACTTGATGGAAACTTTTTCGAGTTCGTCTGAAAGGATCTTGTTTTTCACTGTGAACTCATTACCTTGTTCATCCTTCACGTCCAATCGTTGTGAAAGTGCATCAACCTGTGAGGTAGAAACATGACAGTATCATCGACGAAGTTTCTTGTTTTCTATTCTACATAACCAGAAAGAAACCCAGTGACGGGTTTGAAAGAAAATTCAAGACCACACAGCTCACCATTACGCACTCCTTCCCATCATCAATCAAAAAACATCAATACATTATGGAGGTGTCCCTCTCAAGTCTAAACTAGAATCAACTCTGGTTAAAGGTGGAAGGTTCACATGGAATTTCACAAATTCCAAACAACGGTCTTGCATTTGTAAATGTCTCATTAGCAGCACGACCCCTGCGAGGTGTTCAATCTCATCAGAACACGTGTAGGTGAACATGATGTTCATCATCTTGGCATCTGTAGTCCCACATGCTTGATAACGGTTCCTTACTTGTTGGAAGCTCTCAACGTTCTTTTGTTGTTCTTCCTCATTCCATTGCTGTTGTTTCTGGAGCTGAAGTTGTACTTTTGGCAACTTGATCGAAACTTTTTCGAGATCGTCTGAAAGGATCTTGTTTTTCACTGTGAACTGATTGACTTGTTCATCCTTCACGTCCAATCGTGAAAGCAACTCGACCTGTGCAATAGAACACATTGCGTCATGAAGAGATGGAAATAACATAATGAAGAAACATCACTAAAGACTAGAACGGCACTCGGTAGAGCGCAAACCTCTGCCAGGCTGAACAGTTTATGTTTTGTATCCCACTGATAGGCCTGATCTGGATTCAGACCTGCACCAAAATCTAATTGGCTTGTTCTTGTCACTTAACCAACTCGTCCACCAAGTTTCGTCATAACTCGTCCATAACGTTTTTAAATATCAGGTTTTAATCGTTTTTCACCCAATCTCTCAATGGTGAAGAATCGCTTAAAAAATTCCACTAGCCAGATCTGAATCTGGATCTTCACCAAAATCTAATCATTTCGTCCTTGTCATATACACTACCTCTCTACCAAATTTCGTTTGAATCCGTACACAACCTTTTGAGATGTCTTCTTCACAAACAAACAAGAAATATGTCGTGCACAGCACGATACTTGCGAAATTCCTAAAATAAGTTGTTGGCCTATGATGACCTCAAAAATAATTTGTGGTTGAATTAATGACCAGATATGCAAACCCACTTCAAGTTTCAAGTTAATCGGATGAAAAGTGAGGATTTTAGAAATTTGGCCTATGTTGACCTTTTGGCCTATGTTGACCTCAAAAATAGTTGATGATTGGTTTCAATGACCAGATATGCAAATCCTATTTAGATTTCAAGTCAATCGGATTAAAATTGAGGATTTTAGAAATTTGATAAAGTTGGTCGACCTTCGGACTATGTTGACCTTTTGGTCGATTTTGATCTCAAAAATAGTTGATTGAATTCAGTTCACTCACATAAAAATCCTATTCAAATTTAGAGTCAATCTGATGAAAATTGAGGATTAAAAAAAATTGGAAATGGTTGTTGACCTTTGACCTTTTGGCCTATGTTGACCTCAAAAATAGTTGGTGGTTCAATTCAGTTGGCTGATATGAAAATCATGTTCAAATTTCAAGTCAATCAGATGTAAATTGAAGATTTTAGAAACTTTAAAAATAAGTGGTTGACATTTGGCCTATGTTGACCTTGTGATCTATGTTGATCTCAAATATAGTTGGTGGTTGAATTCAGTTCGATGATATGAAAATCCTATTCAAATTTCAAGACAATTGGATGGAAATTGGGGATTTTAGAAATTTGGCCTATGTTGACCTTTTGGCTAATGTTAACTATTTGGCCGATGTTGACCTCAAAAATACTTGGTAGTTGAATTCAGTGACCATATGTGCAAATCCTCTTCAAATTTCAAGTCAATTGGATGAAAATTGAGAATTTTAGAAATTTGACAAAGTTGGTGACCTTTGGCCTTTGTTGACCTATTGACCCCAAAAACAATAGGCTTCTTGCTTATGACAAACTCTACCATTTGGTGAAGTTTCGTGAATATCGGTTGAAAATTGTGATCTGTAGGTGATTGACAGACATTCAAACAGACAGACAGACAAACAGACAGAATAACGCACAAGACCAACCAATATATTAATGAGAAATCTTCGATTTTCGCAAGTAACAAACAAACAGACAGGGGTGAAAACAACCTCCATGCACCTTCGTGGCGGAGGTAATAATAATTTTTCAAATGGAAGCAAAGATAATGATAATTAGTGGAATTTAGTGGATTCAACTCTCCTTGTTGCATCTCTGCAACTTCCTTTTGTTGAAAGTTCTCCAGCAATGGCCGCTCTTTGTTTACCTTTTTTTTTTGTTCGTACTTCCGGCCACATTCAAAACTGCAGAAACAAAGACAAAGCTTGTGAGTTCGAGAAAAAAGTATGATTTTCAAAAGATGAAGAGCATGTTCCATTGTTATAGGATATAAAACATTGAGCTTGCAGGTAAGCCCAGTGTTGGCTTTACAGTTAAGATAACTGGCTGAAGATCTTAGGGTAATGAGTTTCAGCCCCCTGTTGAACCGTTAAATAGCACCAGGTGTGAGACTCAACCTGTCATCCTTCCAAGGTCGGTAAAATAAGTACCGTACCCGATTACTGGAAACAGGGGACACTGCATCAGTGGCATAGGTGCACTCCCAGCAATGATGCAACCAACACCCACAGGCTGCATACAAAAGAATAACAAGAAGAAAAAGACATAAAATGTCATAGCTCCCGTGCTTTTACTAATGTTGCTGTACAGAGTTGAAGGTCGCCAGTCAGCCACCTTTGATCGAATTACAAACCAAGATGTTCTACATATGTATTCTCTCATATATTGTCTTTGTACCGAGTTTGAAGAAAATCGGTCCATGCATGTCAAGAAATGGTTGGGGACACGTTTAAGAAGCAAAATGGCTGCAAGTCGGCCATTTTGGATCGGATCTTGAAAAATAAATGACATGCATATGGAAGCCATCATTCATGATATGTGTGCCAAGCTTGAACTACATCGGTAAATTCAAGTCCGAGAAATGGTTGGGGACACGTTTGAGAAGCAAAATGGCTGCAAGTCGGCCATTTTGGATCTGATCTTGAAAAATAAATGACAGGCACATGGAAGCCATCATTCATGATATGTGTGCCAAGTTTGAACTACATGGGTAAATTCAAGTCCGATAAATGGTTGAGGACGTGTTCAGCATCGGGTTTTTTCAACTAAAATGGCCGCCAGTTGGCCATCTTTGTTCACATCGCCAAACAAAATGATGTGCACATGGATACCATGATGTATTGTTTTTGTGTCAAGTATGAACAAAATCGGTCCACACCCTTCCGAGATATGGTTGCAGACGGACGGACAGATGGATTGATGGACGAGACCGAATCCATAACCCCCATTTTGGACGAAGTCCAGCAGGGGCTAATGAAGCTCTTACCTCCCTCTGAAGGCTCAAACTTCATTATGAGCAGTTGAAGGTTTCACCAAAATAATTGTTCCTGCTCTTCCTCATCCCTTTTCCTCATTTACTCTTCCTTGCTTTTCCTCTTCCAAAATAATAAACCGAGGCCATTATTGTTAATTAAGCCAAAAATTATCTGAAACAGAGAGGATCTGTTCAGGTGGCTGGTAGGATGGCTTCGAGGTAAGCACACTCACCTCCAAGCTGTCTCTCTTTCAATCTGTGTGCCGTCCCTTGGATGGATGTTAAACTGGGCGTGCCGTCTACCGGCATTCGTTGGTGGACGGTAAAGATCCCATGGTATCCTTAATGAAGAGCGGACATCCCCCGGCTAACCCCCGGCTAACCCTTGGAATAATAGTGGCCATTATAAGAAGAAATGGAGAAGACAGGATTTATTCAGGAGAGTGATCTGAGGGAGTATTCTGATGAAAGACAGAATGATAGTGTTGTGGAAATGGTTCATAGGGGTTAATATTAAAAGCTGAGTAATAGTTATTTACATATTGTATGTATGAGTATAAGAGTGAGGCAATTATGCATCGATATTTGTGTAGAAAGCTGTAGCCTTCCCTCCTCATGTTTTTTTTTTTGTTTGTTTGTTTTGTTGTAAACAAGATCGAGGCTTGTGTGAGAGCGAACAACAATCACAAAAAAAAAAGGATCACACAAAACATACAATAATGGGAGCGGGAGACAATATGGGGAGAGAGAGGGAACCACACAAGCACAACAGCAGAGAACAGGGACATCAGGAGATGTGGGGAGGGGGAGGGGAGGGGGGTGGGAGACGTATAAAACACATGGACACTGCGAGGACCTCCAGGAAAGAAGTTGGCATTTCAAAAAAGTGGATCTGGGGTGAATTAACGGGGGTAGAAAAGATCAAGGTTTTGGATGGGTGAAGATAAGAAATGGTGGTGAACAGCTGTTTTAAAGACCTGGAGGGAAGAGTGGGGTTGAAGGGAGTGAGGGAGTTTGTTCCAGAGGCGGGAGAAAAGAGGAATGAAAGATGAAGGTGAGCAGAGAGTCTTGATTTTGGCAATTTCACCAGAAGAGGGTTGCTATCAGATCTTGTGCGACCTGCAGGAATATTTGGGGGACAGAGCACAGAGAGAGCTGGGGGAGCTAGCCTGGATAGGAGTCGGTAGAAGACAGAAAGACCACCAACCTGCCTGCGGTGAGTGAGTGAAAGGCCCTCACAATCGGCTTCATCGCGGGAGATTCCAATGATTCTGAACGCTTTGGTTTCAACAGCGTGAAGCCGAGCTAGGTGTGAGGCAGGAGCACTAGCCCAGAGGGGAGAGCAGTATTCCATTGAGCTGCGGATGAAAGCCTTGTATGTGCTGAGGAGCTCAGGTGTGCCAAGGAAGGACTTCACACGACGGAGGATGCCCAGTCGGCGACTGGCTTTGGAGGCCAGCTAGGAAATGTGGTTTTCCCAGGAAAGATCATGGCAGATAGTGAGACCCAAAAGATTGAGCGACAGAACTTCTTGGAGAGGATTGTTGAGATGGGAGGGTTGTCCAGTTGGTCTTTTCGGAGAGACAAAGCAAGAGTGTGAGATTTGTCAGGATTGAAAGACATGTTCCACTTGTTTGACCAGTCTGTGATTTTGTCCAGGTCTGCAGAGAGTGAGGAAGCTGCAGACTGCCGATCTGAGGGATTAAAATAGCTTTTCCCTTAAATTCCTGATTAATGTACTTTCCTTTGTAATCTGTCCTAGATGTGTTTTAAGAGATAATTCTGCCTCACACAGGCACAGGTTTTGGTGGGAGGGTGAGTCCCGGATATTTTCCCTGAACACTTGAGGATGGGTCAAGAGGCTCAGGGAAGGGGCTCCCCCCTGATTAATGGCTAAACGACCAATATGTGCCACAGGGTGTAGCCAAGTGACGGAATATGATGGGGCGTGCACCAAAGGGATAAAGATGGGTGCAATGCAAAAGGGGGCCGGAAGGATATGCACCTTGGTCTACGTTGTGGAAGCTTTTCTCTTTGTGCACGGTCTCACTTCAGACACATCCTGCCACATCAGCACTTCCCCACCCGAAGCCTGCAGTCCTGCCTGTAATCTCCTGAGGTCCCACCTGCAGCTCTCCTCCATCGTGCCTGCATGAATACGATCTGACCTCGGCACAAGACCTAACTTTCTCCCCGCCATCTCACATCTTTCCCTCTGGGACTTGCTGTACTCGAACAAGCACATCGACGGTATTTTCAGTCTAGTCTTGGTGTGTCTTGAGGTCTTATCGTTAGCTAATCATGGACCTATCGTACGACCCCCCCATGCATGTGGTGTATAATAGTTGTATAGTAATTGTACAGCCATTGATTATTTTGTTATCCCTCCCCTGTTGTTTAAGAGACTTTGCAAAGTAACTGGGTCTCTGTCGAGTGATTTGAGCTGCCCTGATCATAAGCCACAGCATGGCTCTTGGTCATCCGTGAAAAGACTGATTGTGTTCAGGAGCGACTGGCGTCCCATACAAAATGTACCCCCGCATCCGGCGCAGCAAAACTGCTCATGCCGCCAATCAGTGCTGGGCACGAGGAACGTACCAGCACGTTGCTCTACCGGCTCAACCATTTCACCAAAGTGCGGTGGAGAGCCATCTAAGCCCTCCACTCTCGTCGGAGCGTCTGAACCGGCATGACCACTTTAATCGTGGTTCGTCGGGATTCGGACAGGGAACTGGCCCGGTCCAGCCGATTGTAACATTATTTCATGTTTCCACGACAGGTTTGACTGGTGACTGAATGTCACCTTTCAAGGAGGTCCATGATCTGGTACTTCCTGTTGTCACTGGACCAGACCTTCGTTTGTCAGACTTGATTATTCGTAAGAATTTTATGTAACTCGTTTCAAATTTCCAAGCTGCCTTGTCCCCTTGGATGAAGGCATTGTAAATATTGATGAAAAGTCACTCGTGTTCTTTACCAGTGCTTGCAGGGCTTCTTTTTCCGGTGTCTATTCTTCCTGAACCAACACCATGGTCCAAATGAAATTACCCATATTAATAATAATAGGGCAGATGTGATGAACGCGACATCGCAAATCTTGGGCATCACTCCTTCCTCGACAGCATGATTCTGGAAAATCCATGGAAAATAGACAAGGGCAGGTACAAGACAAAAGTTTATTTCATTTGAAATTAAACTAAACAATATTTTTACAACTGGTACACCCGCTCATTCCGGCAGCAGAAAAAAGGGTTATTCCTCTTTGGGGTATGTAGATTGCAGTAGATCTATGGTCGGATCTCAAGAACATTGGGTGTGTGTTCATTTACCAAGTTTCTTGTGAAGAGATCGCCAAATGGTTTAAGCATTTGAGCAAGCACTCCATTCAAAACCGTTAAGGAATGGCTGGCCTGGCAAGCGCTAGCTAGCTGCTTGGTAAAGGAGCGCACACACAACCCGAGCTTGTCCCTTTCAGTTTCGTATCAAACAGCAGGAGCAAGTTTCAAAGGTTCGCCACGAAAAATGCCACGGCAGAGGCAGACAGGGCCATGTTATTAACCCTGTAGCGGCTACCGCTGGGTTTTCACAATCGCCTTGCACCTATCAAGGATGCGGAGCGATCACCATGCCGGGCTCGTCCAGGAGGCCCGGGCAGGCTCGCCCTCAACTTGCCAGGCCGCAGCCAGGACGCTGGGCCACACCCACTCTTGCCTTTCCTGGGCAAACGCTCCGGGATAATATGTGTATATATATTGCTGCCCTATAAACGGGCTTTTCAGAGTGCCTGAGTGTTTGGTTTGAATAAAGCAACTCGGATGAATTCCAGCTTTTTGTCGCGTCCATTCTTCCGATCGACGTGGGAGCCCCAGCTCCTTCATTGGTGACCTACCGACATGGACACGGCAGTCGCCCTTAAACTGCCTACCTTCTGGGAGGCTCACGCGGCGGTTTGGTTCGCACAGGCGGATTCCCTGTTCGCCCTGCGAGGCATCACGGCCGACGACACCCGCTTCCACCATGTGGTAGCAGCGCTCGGTTCGGCCACCGCGGCCCGCGCCCTGAGCCTCCTCGAGAGCCCGCCAGCCGCTGACAAATACGGCGCGATTAATAAGCTTCTCCTCGACGCTTTCGCCCTCCCATCGGCGGAACGTGCACGGCGCCTGCTCGACCTGCCCGAGCTCGGCGACACGCGCCCTTCCGAGCGAATGGACTACATGCTTTCGCTGCTCGGCGAGCACTCTCCGGCATTCCTGTTCCGGGAGCTGTTCCTCCGTCAGCTGCCTTACCCGGTACGCCTCGCCCTGGCAAGCACGACGATCACGGATCCCCGGGCCCTTGCCAGGGAAGCCGTGAGCCATGCCATGAGCATGTTACCAGCCATGAGCGCCGGCCACACGGGCAACTTACTGTTCATCACGGATAAAGCATCCGGACGGCGCTTCCTGTGTGACACCGGCGCCCAACTGAGCGTCATACCCGCCTCTGATCAGGACAGGCAGTCCGCGGTTTGCGGCCCCTCCTTGGTTGCGGCCAACGGATCGACCATCCGCACCTTCGGCCCGCGCAACGTCACCCTCTGCTTCGGCGGCCAACGCTTTGCTTGGACGTTTGTAACCGCAAACGTGCCCATGGCTCTGCAAGGCGCCGACTTCCTCTGCACACACGGACTGCTGGTGGACGTCCAACGGCGTCGTTTAATCAACGCCGAAACCTTCAGCTCCCTGGTATGCACATTGAGCAGCTCCGCGCCGACCGAGCTGGCATGCGCCGTCCCGGCGGCGAACGAGTTTGCTCGCCTGCTCACGGAGTTCCCGGCCCTCACGCGGCCGACGTTTTCGGCCGTCGCAGTACGGCATGGGATCGAGCACCACATACCAACCACGGGCCCACCGGTCTACGCCAGAGCCCGCCGCCTCGACCCGGCCAAGCTCGCCGTGGCCATAGCCGAGTTCGACGCTTTAGAACACCTCGGCATCGTGCGGCGCTCCGATAGCACGTGGGCTTCGCCACTACACATCGTCCCAAAGCCAGGGGGCGGCTGGCGCCCATGTGGCGACTACCGCCGCCTTAACGACGCTACCACCCCCGACAGGTATCCGATCCCGCACATCCAAGACTTCTCCGCCCATCTGGCGGGACGGGTCATTTTTTCGAAAATTGATCTCATACGGGGATATCACCAGGTACCTGTCAGGGCGGCCGACGTCCCTAAAACGGCAGTCATCACGCCGTTCGGCTTATTCGAATTCTTGCGGATGCCGTTTGGTCTCAAGAACGCGGCTCAGGCGTTCCAGCGCTTGATGGACGGCGTGCTGCGTGACCTGCCGTTCCTTTTCGTTTACCTGGACGACATCCTCGTCGCCAGCATGTCCCGGGCCGAGCACCTCCTCCACCTCCGAACACTGTTCAGGCGCCTCAGCGAGCACGGCCTCATCGTCAACCCGGCCAAATGCCACTTCGGCACGACGGCCGTTGATTTTTTGGGCCACCACATCACCAAGAACGGGGCCGTGCCGCTGCCAACCAAGGTCGAGGCCATCACCACGTTCCCGCGTCCCCGCACCATAAAGGCCCTGCAGGAATTCCTGGGAATGGTGAATTTTTATCACCGCTTCGTGCCCCGCGCTGCTCAACTCATGCGGCCCCTCTACGAAGCCCTCCGGGTCAAGCCGGCCAAGCACGACATCGCCTGGTCCGCAGCAATGGACGCGGCCTTCCAAAGCTCAAAGCGGGCCCTCGCCGACGCAACACTGCTCGCTCACCCGGTGCTCAACGCTCCCATCGCCCTCACCACGGATGCCTCCGACTACGTGGTGGGCGCCGTACATGAGCAATGGGTGAACGGGGTTTGGCAGCCACTCGCTTTTTTCAGCCGGCAGCTCCGGCCGAACGAGCTCAAATACAGCACGTTTGACCGGGAGCTCCTCGGTCTACACCTGGCCATCCGCCATTTCCGCCACCTCCTGGAGGGCCGACCTTTCACGGCGTTCGTCGACCACAAGCCGTTGGTTTACGCCATGGCCAAGGTCATGGAGCCGTGGTCGGCCCGCCAACAGCGCCACCTCTCCGCCGTGTCGGAGTTTACCATGGCCATCCGGCACGTCGCCGGCAAAAACAACGCCGTGGCCGACTGTCTTTCCCGGGCCAGCGCGAACGCGGTCCACCTGGGCGTGGACTTCGCGCTTATGGCGGCGGACCAAACCGCCGACACCACGGTGCAAGCCCTCCGGGCGGCGGACACGGGCCTCCGCCTGGCCGACATCCCCTTCGCGGACACTGTCCTGCTCTGCGACGTCTCCCAAGGCCAGCCTCGCCCCATCGTGCCCGTCACCTGGCAACGCCGCATCTTCGCCTCCCTCCACGGCCTTTCCCACCCGGGCCGGAAAGCTTCCCAGAAGCTGGTGTCGGCGCGATTCGTCTGGCACGGCCTTCGTCGGGACGTCCGCGATTGGACCAGCACCTGCACGGCCTGCCAACGGGCCAAGGTCCACCGACACACCCAGGCCCCGCTGGCACCTTTCACCGTGACCGAACGACGTTTCGACCACGTCAACGTGGATCTGGTGGGCCCCCTCCCCCCGTCACGGGGGTTCACACACCTGCTCACCATGGTGGACAGGACCACCAGGTGGCCGGAGGCCGTTCCCCTCGTCTCCACCACCACCGCCGACGTGGCGCAGGCTTTCATCGCCACCTGGGTCGCCCGCTTCGGCGCACCGGCGGACATCTCGTCAGACCGCGGACCACAGTTCACCTCCGAGCTGTGGGGCGCGGTCGCCCGCAACTTGGGGGTCAAGCTCCACCGTACTACGGCCTACCACCCCCAAGCAAACGGGTTGTGCGAGCGATTCCACCGCTCCATGAAGGCCGCGCTCATGGCCGGCCTTCAAGACGGCGGTTGGGCCGACCGGCTGCCGTGGGTCCTTTTGGGCCTCCGCACGGCCCCCAAGGAGGACCTCCAGGCATCCACCGCCGAGCTTGTCTATGGCCAGGTTCTACGCGTCCCGGGCGAATTCGTGCCCGACGCTACCAGTCCCTGGTCCGCAGCTCACCAGCGCTCGGACCTCCAGGAGGCCGCCCGACGGTTTGCCCCCGTGCCAACATCCCACCACGGTGACCCCCAGTCCTACGTCCCCCCAGCACTTCGCACAGCGGAGTATGTTTTTGTGCGTCACAACGCACATCGGGGGCCACTCCGGCTGCCGTACGACGGGCCCTTCCGGGTGCTGCGACGGGACGACAAGTCGTTCGTCATCGACATCGGCGGCAGGTCGGACCGGATTGCGGTGGACCGCCTCAAGCCGGCGCACATGGACGTCGACCACCCACCACGGGTGGCCCTTCCGCCGCGGCGAGGCCGCCCCCCGTCCACGGTGCCCCCCACTCGACCGCCCACCACCACACCGGACCCCCCCCCCCCCCACGACCCGCCAGGGGTCGCTTCGGCCGGGTCATCAGGACCCCCCTCAAATTGACCCTGCCGGTGCAAGTCGATTCTGGGGGGACGTGTGTAGCGGCTACCGCTGGGTTTTCACAATCGCCTTGCACCTATCAAGGACGCGGAGCGATCACTATGCCGGGCTCGTCCAGGACGCCCGGGCAGGCTCGCCCTCAACTTGCCAGGCCGCAGCCAGGACGCTGGGCCACGCCCCCTCTTGCCTTTCCTGGGCAAACGCTCCGGGATAATATGTGTATATATATTGCTGCCCGATAAACGGGCTTTTCAGAGTGCCTGAGTGTTTGGTTTGAATAAAGCAACTCGGATGAATTCCAGCTTTTTGTCGCGTCCATTCTTCCGATCGACGTGGGAGCCCCAGCTCCTTCAACCCCACATATGTGGGTTATACAGAGCACAGTAGATCTTTGCTCAGTTCTGCAAGTAAACCTAACTTCACGGATGTCGGGATTCCTCCAAATTCCTTCATTTAGTGTTACAAAGAGCATTAGCGACTGTTTAAAAAGCTAAGCATATGTGTTTGAGGTTTATAATATTTTTACTTCCTGTAGAAGCTGTTGCTCCCACGGAAACGCCATTATAACTACTAGTACCGACTGCAAAGCCGCAATGAGCCGGCGAAGCCAAAGCCTCTTGCCACTATTTTACTCCATCACTATGGTATCAGTAGGTTAGGTAGTTGGTAGTAGGTAGGTGTAGTAGGTACCGTACCTGGTAAGACTTGGTAAAAGAGAAGAGTTATCACGAATTAGCTTGGGTACCCAAGACTTGGGTACATTTATGTCGTGGTTAAGCATAAACGTCGTCCTTCATGCCACATCTGATAGGTCGGTGTGGCGATGAAGAATGGAGGCGAAACATTGTTCCTCGTTTTGGCTTTGACCGAGTGACATGGCGGGCGTTTTGCAGAATCGAGTCGAAAAACACGTTGTTCAAGTGCTCGTACCTTTTCGCTGTGCAGTAAGCGAGTGCCTTGATACGTTTCACAGTGCCCAAAGCAATGACGATTTAGCTTAGGAAATTTGAGCATATGATGAGAACTATTTCGAGCAGCATATGCTTACGCGTGATTCGGTTGTTTTGCACCAACCTCGTTCCAGGCGTCGCAGTGATTAATTCGGTGAAGAATTCCGTCTCAACTTCGGATATTTCCGGCCGTGAAAAACTATCCGTATTTCTAAACTAAATATGTAAACCGCTTATACCGTATTTCTGGCCGTGAAAAACTATCCCATACGGCCGCGAGATTTCTAAAAAATAATTTTTCGTCAATGTGAGAATATTTGACGCCGTTTTCACCGTCCGAAACGCGTAATAAGCTTGTAAAAAAATATTTTTTCAAATGCTCGAATCTCATTGGTTCTGGTCTTTGATGACGATTTTCGTTGAAGATAACGAGGTTGGTCTTAACGTATTTTAATTACTAATGAGAGGTTTCATTATATTATGAATCAAAGAACGACGGGTGAAACAAAGTCCTATTGAACTTTTTCGCAATTGTTTTATGCAAACTTCCGCATCCGGTCGATGGCGGCCACCATTGAGCGTTTTCATTTTAGAAATATTCTTGCAAATGCTCGACTCTCATTGGGTCCGGTGTTTGGTGACGCGTTTTGTTGAAGATAACCAGGCCCGTGCGGGCCGATGTTGGTCTTAAATTATTTTATTAATACATCGGAGGTGCATAAGATTGTGAATCAAACGACGACGGGTGAAAGAAACTCCTAATGAACGTTTTAAATTTGTTATGCATACTTCCGCCTCCGCAAGATGGCTGCGCCCACTGCCCTTCGGATTCTCGAGCCAAGGCAAAATCAGGTTTTCAACATAATACGTACTCGTTTATTGACAACACCGGCTTCGCCGGCTATAACATCGATATATATCGATATACACGTCATCACTGCAACATAAACACCTTGGGGAAGTGGGACAATATTAGTATTGAAGAGCAGGGCTCTTGCTTGAGACGGACGAAGTGACGGGCAAGACACAAACTCGTCCGAGAAGATGTTTATTGTAAAAACCAACTTGGGAACTCTGAAAAGCCCGTTTATCGGGCTGCATATATATCCAAACCAGAAAGCATAACCGAAACCGAAAGCCACGCCTCTCAGGTGAGGCGTGTTTCGGTGGTCACGTGACCGACAGGTGCAAAGGATTATAACCGCACGCGCGGCACGCTTTGGTGGTCACGTGACCAGCCACCCCGGCGCCGAGGTTGTCCGCCGGTGACGTCACCGGCTGGAGCAAGGAGATTCTGCTGCTGGTCTCGCTTGGGGGACCCGTGGGTCGCTACACACGCCCCCCCAGAATGGACTTGATCCAGGAAGGTCAACCTGAGGGGGGTCCGGTGTGGTGGCGGGTGGTCGGATGGGGGTGCAATGGACAGGGGGCGGCTGAGGGGCCGGGCAAGTCCTCGGGGGAGGCTGCCGAGGTTCCTCGCGGGCCTCCCGAGGTTGCAGTTCGCGGGTGCAGTGCTGAGAAGGCTCGAGCGGTGCACGCGAAAAGCGTGTGAGCCAACCGAGGGGCTGGTCGAGGCCTCGGGGGAGGCTGCCGAGGTTCCTCGCGGGCCTCCCGAGGATGCAGGGTCGGAGAAGTAGTTGCGGTTGTAGTTGTAGGTGCGCGAGGGTGACGAAGCGGCCGTGCCGCCAACATCAGTGCGCGCGAAGGTGACGAAGCAGCCGTGCCTTCGCAGGGTCTTGGAATAGGTTCGCCCCTCCGGTCATAGAGGAGGAGCCGAGCGCGGTGCGCGAACCTCATAGTCATGGCCGTCGTCGTTACCGAAACTCCGGCATGTCGAAACCGCGGTCGAAACTGCGCCCGAAGCCGTGCGGGAGAAGCCGGCGTCACCAGCCTAGGTGGCTTCCCTGGCTAGGGCGCGCTTGCCGTGTCCGTTCGCAGCCCCCGCATCCGTGCGGGGGCAGTCGGGATCACGTCGGGGTTACCAGTGAAGAGCAGGGCTCTTGCTTGAGACGGACGAAGTGACGGGCAAGACACAAACTCGTCCGAGAAGATGTTTATTGTAAAAACCAACTCGGGAACTCTGAAAAGCCCGTTTATCGGGCTGCATATATATCCAAACCAGAAAGCATAACCGAAACCGAAAGCCACACCTCTCAGGCAAGGCGTGTTTCGGTGGTCACGTGACCGACAGGTGCAAAGGATTATAACCGCACGCGCGGCACGCTTTGGTGGTCACGTGACCGGCCACCCCGGCGCCGAGGTTGTCCGCCGGTGACGTCACCGGCTGGAGCAAGGAGATTCTGCTGCTGGTCTCGCTTGGCGGACCCATGTGTCGCGACAGTATTAATATTGTTTTGTAATAACATGAACAATATGCGATTATCATTAATTTTGTTATTAAAAGTGTCTTTGGAAAAACTCCACATTAAATCTTCGTCTTTGGACAAACGCCATGATAAACTAATTTACAATTGATATACACCTCAACACTTAACCCCATTGACGGCAATGGCGGCGAAAACCTGCTCGGGGAAGAAACCCCCTTGGGGAGGGGGGCAAATGAATGCGCTACAACCAACATTATGTAACCCTTCGTCATCCTGTCAAGTTTGGTTTTGATTGGATAAGTAACGACGGAATGTATTGGCGTCAAACATTCATCAGACAGACAGACAGACACGAAATGGCGTATTTTAGAATGCTTATTTTACAAAATCCCTTTTTAAAGACAACTCTTGGAATCTTCGATTTCTCCAAAAAGTGCTTTCAGATAACATAGCCAATGTGAGAGGATTGTCCAATCAGTGGGACCTCATGAGAGACCAGTGGAAGTATGGACCTGCCTCGGTGAATATGAGGTTCAGGTGTCCAATATACGGTTTAACTGTTATTATATGAGAGGAAATTCCAAAGGAATGGAGGGAAAGCATTCCAGTTCCTATATTTAATCGTCCACTTGAAGATAATAGAATATATTTTGAGAAAATGTACCAAACTGATCATGAAAAATGTACCAAACAAATATTTGAATCACACCTGATGATGGTTCACTCACACCTTCCATGGCTATTTCGAACAATGGAATTCCCTCTCGATTCAAAAAACAAGACAAAGTCAACGTGGGATTCAGCACCTCGCACCTCATGTTAGCTCTTCCAATCCATCAAACAAAACGGTACTTACACCTTATTATCTCTTACAATCCTACTTACCTGCTGCCATGGTCGGAATGTCACCGAAGAAACAAAAATGAAAATGGCGGCTTGTAGTAACATGCTCACTCGGGAACACCAACTCACGAAATGAGAATTCCCATTGTGACCTCGAACAAGCAATCACCCTGACGTCACAATACACCAACGGACCGTGGCCCCACCCCCTAATTTGCATCTCTTACGTTGATCGTCCCGATCTTCACGTGCATAGTTATTTATTTATTTTTGCTCCGATTAATCTCTTTCGGTGAGAACCACGTGACCCAGTATTTATGAACAACGCGGTCTTTGTTCCTCCAAATCTTTTAGACGAACTAGGACACTAGGACAGGAACGAGGACAAGGTGCTTGCAGAGTGAGTAATGGTGCACGGTATTATTCGTTTATGTATCTTTGTGACAAGTTTGAAACATCGGGGCAATACCCTTGGCGCTCACCTGGTAAAATAAACAGTGTACTGCACTGACTAAAGGTATTTTAAACCAATTTCAATGGTTGCGAGAAGACAGGGCAGCATGTCGAATCATACTAACATAATCATAAGACTTCAAAGAAACAAACAAAAAAAATACCTATTTTGGGGGGCAACCCTCCCTCCCCCCTCCCTCTCCCACCCCATGTACCTCTTCAGACGGATGGACTAATGGACGGACTGATTGACGGGCGGACTGACGGTCTGACGGACTGATGGGCTGACCGACGGTTGGACAGACTGACCGACTGACTGACTGACGGATGGACGGATGGACGACGGACTGACAGACTGATGGGCGAACAGACTGACGGACTATTGGACTGATGGGCAAACGGACTGACGGATCCATCCACCCGACCGATACATCCATCCACCCCAATCCATCAATCCACCCATCCATCCACCCATCCATCCACCCACGCATGCATCCACCCCATCCATCCATCCACCCCATCCATCCATCCACCCACACCATCCATCCACCCCACCCATCCATCCATCCACCCCACCCATCCATACATCCACCCCATCCATCCATCCATCCACCCTGTTCATGCACCCCATCCATCCACCCCCCATCCATCCACACCATCCATCCATCCATCCACCCATCCATCCATCCACCCATCCATCCATCCGCGAATTTTTCAGAAATCATCGATTTTCAGAATCATTGGAATCTCCCGCGATGACGCTATCTCCGAGGGCCTTTCACTTACTCACCGCAGGCAGGTTGGTGGTCTTTCCGTCTTCTACCAACTCCTCTCCGGCCTTGCTCCCCCAGCTCTCTCTGGGCTCTGTCGCCCAAATATTCCTACAGGTCGCACAAGATCTGCCTGCAACCCTCTTATGGTTAAACTGCCAAAATCTAGACTCTCTGCTCACCTTCACTCCTTCATTGCTCTTTTCTCCCGCCTCTGGAACAAACTCCCTCACTCTCTTCAATCCCACTCCTCCCTCGAGGTCTTTAAAACGGCTGTTCACCACCATCTCTTATCCTCCCCCATCCAAAACCTTGATCTTGTGGCGGGCACAATGATCAATAATTCCGCGCACCAGTGGGTGGCGCGAGCGTCCGGGCGTGGAACTGAAATACATGCCCCGCCTTTCGGCCGATCGGCCACGCCCGGGGGCAAGGCGTGGCCTCGGGACATATTAGTCCAGTAATAATGTGACTTGCCCTCACACTAATTGCAACAGAAGCAAACTCAACTGATTTGTGTATCAATATGTCCTGAATGAGGGAAAAAAAGTGTTAAGGAATTGCATGGGTGGAAAGTTTTGAAAAATGCATAAATATGATCCTACCCAAAAACCGATTTTTAGCCCTTTCTGCTAGATTTGACTATGCTGTATTTTTTTCCTTGAAGCAAAAAAAACACATACAGAGTATCAGTGATGAGAATTTATTGTGATCACATCATCACATAACTGATCAACTGTTGATCAAACGATTGAACCAATTAAATATGTGTACAGAATACATATAACACTACACAATGTCATCATCGTCGTCACAGGGCATCTGCATTGAGTTAGTGCAGCTGGATCCCCTGCAGTTTCCACATGCCGGAGTGCACTCGATATTGTTCTTTTTGCATGTGCATCTCAGGGTGCTGCAGTCAGCCTGGCAGTTGCACTTGATGACCCGCAGAAGCTTTTCAGGAGCAGGGGGTAGGGTTGTCTGAACTGGCACAAACCCCTCGACACACTTCTGCCATCCCCACTCTGTAGGACGAGGTCCATCTGTAAGATAAGACAGGGAATTTGGTTTTGTCACAGCAGCAATGATACAGAAGGTAGTGAAAATAATACACAAGATACACAGAACATCACAGTAATTGAACTTAATATATTAACTGAAATTAATCTATCTATAATTCCAGTAATCTCTGTGTGTATGTATGTATGTATGTATGTATGTATGTATGTATGTATGTCTGTGACCGCTGTTTCTCGACAACCACGGGTCCGATATACTTTAAACTTGCCAGGTATATTGCTGGGGACCCGAGGATGTGCCTTTTCAAGGTTTCATATTAATCGGACAAGTAGTTACCGAGCTATGTCCAAAAAACGATTCAACCAATCAGAGAGCAGCGAGCTATCACGTGTGCCGAACGTGGCGAACAGACTCTGCCTCGGACGGCACATTTGAGAGCGTATTCATTTATTTCACGTTGGAAAACTATGTTGCCGTTAAACTATGTTTTAAAACTAAATAAAACTAATTTGCGATTCATCGTAACTGCGATTTGCGACCTTCCGGACAGTGAAGACTTCACTTCCGGCAGCCAATCACAGAACGCGTTGTTGCGAGCCGAGCCGAGCGCGTGCGCCATTACGGTTCGTAATTCGATTTCTTCCGGAGAAAATAATAATTTCTCGATTTCTTATGCGCATTATTTCTCCCAGAGCGAAGGGCGGAAGCGAAGAGCGTTGTTTTTTTTGTTTACGGGCGTACGGGCGGGGTAGAGCGTACGGGTAGCGTTTTTTTTTTTTTTGGCAAGGAACGGGCACCCACGTACGGGCATGCCCTAGTATACTAAAATACAAGAATAAACATAGCAGCAATCAGGGCACACAGTAAAATGTAAATGTACCAGATGTAGATCCCTTCCATTCTTGTACTTGCAAGTAGACACGCAGGCTGTGAAACTTTGCTGCTCCTGATGTTGGTGGTAAGACCTGTGGCTGAACGTAAGTAGAGCTAGATGCCACCTTCTCACAACCGATGATATCGGAGGGAGTCCAGGGTGTCAGTTGATGTTCCATTGTAGAGAACCACCATCGCTTTCTCTCCTGCTTCTGCCACATCCTCTGTAGAGGCTGAATGTGCATAGAACACCTCGGCTTGCTCTCGGAATATGTCGCTTTCTTTGAATTTCTTGAGGGAAGCTCCCTTCCCGATTCTGTGGAGGCGAGATGTAGTGTCACATCCAAGAACTGCATGTAAGAACAAGATGTGCTTACATATGTCTGGGCCAAGTAGTTGTTTTGTAGCCTTGATGTTCCAAATGCGAGGCTTCTTTGTTGTCTTCCTTGACTCAGAACAAAAGAACAGGTCATGGGAGTCCAGGCTTGCATGGTAGCAGAGAAGGACTAAGAGGTCTGTATCATCCCCCATTAGCACAGTATTGTTGGTGGTAGCACACTGCACAGCTTTCTGCACAATCAGCAGGTCAGCATCTCCTGAGGCATGGTATGTCTCACAGTTTGCCTTCTGCAGTTCTTCACTTAACATGGAAAGAAATTGCTGCTTGTTCTGCCTGTTGGACAGGAACTGTTCCTTCTGCATTGTGACAATCATGTCGGCTGTAAATGTCACAGTGGCACCAATCTTCCCTTTTGACCGTCTGTGGTGTGTCATGTCCTTTGTGTTGTTACTTTCATACCCATAAAACACCACTACAGCCTTGCCATACTTCTCCGTTACATACTCCGTATACTGGTGGCATATGTCTTTATAAGTAGATCCATGGGACCATGGGATGCGTTGAAGAAGTGCTCCACCATCCAAGACATACTGGCAGCCATCAACTACATTATCTGCTGGAACATGAGGCCCGATAAGACCCCAGATGGCGTCGGCGAGGGCCGGCTTCTTTGCTTCTCGAAGCAGTAGAGAGGAATCAAATAGGGCTGGGGGATAGCTACATAGCTCATATTTGAGGGCTGACTCGAGTTCATCACTGTTCTGTGCCACTATGACCAGTCTCTGGAAGAGAAGCTGTGGATCAACTTGAATTTGATCTCCATCGATCCTTACAGAAGACTTCATGCCGAGAGTGACAGCTTGATCCTTCCTCTTGAAGGTGAACTCAGCAGGTGTTAGTCCATCCATGGACTTCAGTATCGCAGTGCCAACGGACTGTGCTGTATCAACGTTGACGGTGGAAAGGGCATTCTCCCCAGTGGCAATATTCCGGAAACTAGGGTCATTGCTGAATGGATTGTGCTCCTGTAGATAACTGAGAACTGTCAGTGTCCTTCCAGTCACGGGATTGCCTTGCTTTGGTCATGTCTTTGTTCTGCTCTCCAGTGTTGTAGTTGACCCCCGTGAGTCCCTCCATTGCCTGGTTTACTTCTGCACAGGCGGGCATCGATAGCAGCCACAACAGACGCTGTTGCTCCGTCATCCCTCGCCCTCGTGTGAGCCCACCACTGGTTTTTAAACTTCTCATCAGAACCTGCTCAATGACCAGGTCAGGTGAGAGACCTGCCCATAGGCAATCGCTTCGCCGAATCACGTGGAACCCTTCCTCGAAACGTTGTTGGACTTCTGGGTGTTCAGTCTTGAGGTTGTGCATCTGCTGAAGGTACACCCTGGCAGATTTGGTGTAAAGATTGTGTCCTGATGCTGCCAGATAGGGTAGCATGTCCTGGATAGCCTGCAGATGTAAGGCCCAGTTTCCAGTGCGTTCTGCACTGATGTATTTTCGTAGGATGTCCAGCATGTCCATGTACTGAACCCAGAGAGCTGAAGTTCTAGAGGACTTCTTGGTGGACTCGATGTGCTTTTGAAGGCGGTCTTTGATTCTCACTAGAACTTCAGACTGACAAACTTCTTCAGCAGATATAGCCCCATTTATCAGCTTCTCATAGATCTTATAAGCTCCCTCCAGGTCCGCATCTCTGCTTCCATCTGTTATCTGATGATCCGGTGGCCTTGCAGCTGCAGCTGCTTCGGCTGACTCTGACTCTCCATCCTTACTGTTGTCTGGAGTTCCAGATTGCTGTGGTAGATGGAAATCGAACACGTTTGATAGCATCAGTGCATTGAGGGCTGCATCAACAATTGAGTGTGCACGAACTGCTCGCGCAACAGCTTTGCCACACATCATGTGGATTACTGCATTTGGGGCATAGATCAACTCCAGCAGTTCTTGTAGCCCAGATGAGGCCATCAAGTGTCCGATGCAACCGAGGAAGCTCATTTCTGCATGGAAGCCACCCAAACGCAAGACTATTCGTCTCAGATCACTTTCCATTGGCTCAGAGTTGATAATCATGAGAGCCTTCCACCAGAGTGGCTGATCAAACGTGATTATTGGGGTGACATTGTGGCATCGTGCATGCTCACTAACAAATGTCAGGGTCGAGAATATGCATGTGCTATCACTGGGATTCAGATCGATCATCGGCAGAAGCATAACAGTTGCTTTGCCAGGGTGGTCACCATAATGCACGAACTGCATCATTCCTGACCATGCAGGTCTGGGAGACCCAAAGAGGACGGATGCTTTCCACAGGACATCAAGATTTTCACAGCTGTTCTGGACCTGAAGGTTGACAAGCTTCTGGTAGGTCAGTGCCGTCAAATTGTGCCTTTCGTCTTTGTGGTACCGTACTTGTACCCTTCCAACCATTGCCACATCCAAGGAAGTAGCCTTGATCCTGGGGATTGGCTGCCTTGATCTAATTCCAGGGGTTATGGCTGCAATCATTCCTATACCATGGAATGTACCAAGGCCATCAAGCGTGTGGATGTTATGGTCGACATTGTCAGCTACATATTGGACAAACTCTGTCGATAGGTCAGGAATGTTTGTTCCATGGAATTTGGCTGCATTTCGTTCAAACTGGTGCACCTCCTGGTATGCGCAACAAAACCCAAGGTGATGAAGAGTATCAATGAGGAACCGCGATGCAAAGTGGTGATATAGTTGCATGCCCACCCCCAAACTGAAGTGGTGCTAACATGACTCTTGGGCTAGTTGCCTGCATCATTGCTTGTCCAATTGCCGCCACTTTGGCTTGAGTTTTGGTCCCGGCAAATAGTTCTTCCAGGAGCACGCGAAGAGTATCTGGAAGAAATCTGACGCCAGCCTCTTGCGATTCTATGTCATCAAGAGCTGGGTAAGACTCATAGGATAACCCGATGTCTTTGATATCTTGTTTGATGAGCTTTGCAGCTGCCTGCACAAGCTTGATCTTCTCTTGATCTTCTGTGTTTGTTTGTTTCTGCTGTGTCTCATAGTAGTCTTGCAGCACCACCCTGGCTGTTGTCCTGATGGTAACCACGTTTGGTTTCCCATTGAACTCGGTGTATATTATCTTCTCACCGAAGTGTTTTTGCAGACTCCTCTTCATATGGGTGTAACCGTATGGTTCATGTTCACTGTGTGCAAGCTTCTGCTGCATGAGGTCAATTAGATCATTTATGGTGATCTGCTCGTCATCATTTTCTTCTATATACTTCACAACCTCCAAGAATGCTGCTGTCCTCTCATCAACGACAGGCCGACCAGCCTTCCTCCTCTTGGAGTCTTCTGTGTTTGTCTGATACGCTACTGGTATCTGCTTGTATGTGTGAAAATTCACACTGCAAGTCTGGTGGTAGACTGCATCTGCTGCATGTAGGTCATGCACATGCAGAATCCGTGCCTTCACAGTCTCTGACCAGTCATCACCTCGTGCACGACATGTTGCCAAAAGCGTGTCCTTGAATTCAATTGTCCTGACTTGGAAAACACTGACTTCACTTGGCTTCTTTCTCTTTTTTCCAAACTGAGCTGGTGTGCCACAAAACAGGCAATCAGTACTGTAAGAGAACCTCCCTGTAGTCGATCTTAGTGTAGGACTCTCACTGCTTGTACTTGTTTCTGACTCTTGTTGCCTGGTGTCCTTGGCTATCTGTTGTGGATTAATGTATGTCCAGCGACAGTCTTTGTGTATCTTATCACCAGGTACAGCATGAATATTGTCTCCCCTCTTTTTTACTGGCCTGGTTGATAGATGAACTTCCCTTCTCTCCAAGTGTTGATACTGACGACCCTCCTCCGTCCACAGACTGCTTGCAAATGACACACTGTTCATATGCCTCCATTTCCTGAAAGTGGAAAAAAAATATGTACGTTGAAAAATATGCACGCACGGTTGAAAACGTGCATGTTTGGAACTGGATCCTAGTCAGGGATGTGCAGAGGATGTTAGAAGGTTCATAACTCAGAAAAGAGCACTGTAGTTGTGGCGTGCGCGGCGTGTTTAAACTAGTTAGCAGAATATGTACAATGTAACATAATGTAATAAATAGCTAGCTAACTATTATAGCTGGAGGAAATTATGGAAAACCCACCTGATGAGGTTAGTACAGCGTACACCGCAATCGATGACACCGGCACAAATGCATGCTCAGGATTGTCCACTCAGTGGATGACTTGCTGTCGCCTTCGAATGTCCAATCAGCGGACGGCTTGCTGTCGCCTTCGACTGTCCAATCAGCGGACGGCTTGCTGTCGCCTTCGACTGTCCAATCAGCGGACGCTATTATTATATAGATGTTTTTTTGCTTCAAGGAAAAAAATACAGCATAGTCAAATCTAGCAGAAAGGGCTAAAAATCGGTTTTGGGTAGGATCATATTTATGCATTTTTCAAAACTTTCCACCCATGCAATTCCTTAACACTTTTTTTTCCTCATTCAGGACATATTGAGGATACACAAATCAGTTGAGTTTGCTTCTGTTGCAATTAGTGTGAGGTTGACCCTTTTTTTTGCGTAAAATGCCTGCACTAGTTATCTAAACTACAATTTACAAATGCTGAATATTGATTGAAATTTGAAATAAACTAAAATTTTATATCAACTTTTAAAAATATATGTTTTTATTACAATTTTAAAATTTGAAGAAACTGAAAATAAACTCAAACCAGCAAAGCCTCAATTCACCATCTAATAAATAAAATTTGTTGGATGTCTGTGTCTGTTCACGTTTTTTATGCCAAGACCGTTAGGCCGACAACCACCAAATTTGGCACACAGACCAAGTCTGACCCGGGGATGGTGGTTGTCGGCCCAGTGGTCTTTGCAAAAAACGTGAACAGACAGAAAGACAGCAAATTAATTTCATTTATTAGAAGAGTGGGGTTACCGTGGGACACCCACGGACATAGACGTGCATGACATTTGGACATCTTGAGTTAGATGCTGCACAAAGAGTTTTACAAAATGGGGTGGGTTTTCAAAATGGGGAGGCACGAAGAGTTTTAGAAAATGGGGAGGCGACTTCCGCTTCAGGTTCCTCTGGCGAGGAAGGGTCCTTCGAGCTCTCCACGTCATCAAAGTTAAGTATTTTCCCATTCGTGTCTTTGTCAAATTTCCACTGGTTATTTCACTGTGTATGTGTTACTGTGTGTTTCTAGTTAGTCTTGGTTTGTAATTAGTTGTTTTTTGTTCGCACTGTGTGCGCAGCCTGTCCCCTCCTAAACTCACCCTCCCCTCTAAATCTTCCCCTTGCCCCTCCCCTCCATATCTCCCCCTCCCTTTCTAATCTCCCCCTTCACCCCTCCACTTAAAATCTCCCCCCTCACCCCCTCCCCTTCAAAACCCCCCCTCACCCCTCCCCTTCAAAACTCCCCACTGATCCTGAAAACTCCTCCCCCCCCCACCCCTCCCCTTCTCATCTCCCCCCTACTATCTTTCTCCAATTCTTCCCCCTACCCCCTCCTCCTCAAAGCTGCCTCCTCCCCACTTCCTCTCACTTCCGTCTCATACCTCAACCTCCTCCAACCTTCTACGTCACTCTGCACCCCCCTCAAACAATGCCTCACTGTTCCTCATCCCATCACCATCAACCCTTTTGTCCTCATCCTTCCCTTTCTCCGAGCTCTTCTGCAATCTCTGACACACTATCAACGACTCTCCCTACCTCCCCCTCTCACCCCTCATCTTACCCTGCCCCTCCCCTGTCCTGTACTGTACCCGATGTTCCCCCTCCCTCTTCCTTAACGGTATGGACCTCAAACCTCCGGCGCCTTCGCTCAAACCTGTTTGATCTCTCCATACAGGTTGCTTCTGACAAACCAGACCTAATCTGCTCAACATAAACTTTCCTCCTTCAAGATGTCTCTGATTCCTTAATATCTCTTCCTGGTTACTCCCTCCTCCGGTATGACAGACCAGAGCCTTGTCCTGGTGGTGGGGTTTCTATCTTTATCAAAATCTCTCTTCCTCACACTCCCTGCACTTCCCTCGCCCCACCACACCCGCAGGAGTACCTCTGGCTACGGCTTCCCCTCCGCTCACCCCTACCCATATGTGTGTTGTACCATCCACCAAACAGTGATGACTCCATTTACATCCCGCTGTCTGACAACATGGACCAACTTCTATCCACTCATGCCAACTCTCTCTTCCTCATATGTGGCGACTTCAACTGTCATCATGCCAGCTGGCTGGGTGTGCGTACCTCTCACACCAGCCATGACATCTCAGCAAAGGACTTCGATGAACAGGGACTGACACAATCTGTCAATTTCCCGACCCGGATCTCAGTCAACAGAGCATCTTCTCTTCTAGACTTGTTTTGACAAACTTCCCTGCAAATGTCTGCTGTTCTTCATCTGCTCCAATCGGTTCATCTGACCATATGCTTGTTAAAGTGGATATCTCCATGGTACACTGAATCTTGAAGTGAGACAGTTGCCCTGAAACAACTTGCCTTTGCCTCTTTGAAGGCAAAGCCAACTGAAGGCAATCTCCATTCCTTTCACAAAGCTCGGAACAAGTGTGTGTCTACCCTCAGGAGAGCCAGGAAGCACTATCTCTCTACTCTCAAGACTGAACTCTCAAACCTGTCTCCCTCCTCCAAATCCTGGTGGCGTCTGGTCAAATCTGTTTCTGGTGTTTGTTCCCCCTCCATTCCCTCCCTTACCTCAAATAGCTACACAGCTGACTCTGCATGTGAAAAAGCTGAATGCTTCAACTCTGTGTTTGCCTCAAAATCCTGCGTTCCAAACCCATCTCTCTGGACCCACCTTACCCAGTCGTACCCAGCTGCTCCTGGACTCTGTGTCCTTCTCTCCAGAGAAGGTGGAGAAGATTCTGTCAAACCTCGACTCTGATTCTGCAACTGGACCAGACGGCATCAGCCCACAGGTCCTAAAAGCCTGCTCTGCCGCTCTTTCACTCCCTCTCTCTGTTCTCTTCACCCTCTTTTTTGCTCAACGTCATCTGCCATCTGCTTGGAAATCAGCCAACATCACTGCTTTACACAAAAAATGTGCAAAAACAGATCCTTGCAACTGCAGACCAATCAGCCTTCTCCCAATTATCAGCAAAGTCATGGAATCCATCATTGCTTCGGATATCAAATCTTTCCTCTTCACCAATGGCTTGATCTCTGATCATCAATTTGGTTTCAGACCAGGTCACTTTACTCTGGACATGCTGCTTCTGCTGTCTCAACAATGGATGGAGGTCCTCAATGCCAAACAGGAAATTAGAGCTGTCTCCCTTGACATATCACGTGCCTTCGATACGGTCTGGCACCCCGCCCTGCTCACCAAATTCTCCTCCTATAGTATCCATGGAAATATCCAAGCATGGCTTGCGGAATTCCTCTCTAGTCGTAGTCAACGTGTGGCCCTGAATGGGTTTCTCTCATCTCCCCTTTCTGTTCAGGCTGGAGTTCCCCAAGGCAGTGTTCTGGGCCCTGTGCTTTTTCTGGTCTTCATCAATGATCTCTCCGACTCTCTTGAAAATCCTCTCTATCTCTTTGCTGATGAATCCACTCTCTGCCGCTCCATTAATCATCCCTCAGTTCGGCAGTCTGCCGCCTCTTCACTCTCTGCAGACCTGGACAAAATCACAGACTGGTCAAACAAGTGGAACATGTCTTTCAATCCTGACAAATCTCACACTCTTACTGTGTCTCTCCGAAAAGACAGACTGGACAACCCTCCCATCTACTTTCTGAACAATCCTCTCCAAGAAGTTCTGTCACTCAAGCTTTTGGGTCTCACTATCTGCCATGATCTTTCCTGGGAAAACCACATTTCAAATCTGGCCTCCAAAGCCAGTCGCCTACTGGGCGTCCTCCTTCGTGTGAAGTCCTTCCTTGACACACCTGAGCTCCTGACCACATACAAGGCTTTCATCCACAGCTCAATGGAATACTGTTCTCCCCTCTGGGCCGGTGCTCCTGCCTCACACGTAGCTCGGCTTCACGCTGTTGAAACCAAGGCTTTCAGAATTATTGGAATCTTCCACGATGAAGCTAACTCCGAGGGCCTTTCACTTACTCACCGCAGGCAGGTTGGTGGTCTTTCTGTCTTCTACCGACTCCTCTCCGGCTTTGCTCCCCCAGCTCTCTCTGGGCTCTGTCCCCCAAATATTCCTGCAGGACGCACAAGATCTGCCAGCAAACCTCTAATGGTTAAACTGCCAAAATCAAGACTCTGCTCACCTTCACTCCTTCATTCCTCGTTTGTCCCGCCTCTGGAACAAGCTCCCTCACTCTCTTCAATCCCACTCCTCCCTCCAGGTCTTTAAAACAGCTGTTCACCACCATCTCTTATCTTCCCCCATCAAAAACCTTGATCTTTTCTACCCCTGTTACAACAACGCAAATGGGCCCTCTTTCAATCCCCAATTTATTTCCTGAAATACCTGGAAGTGTTCATTTGCTTTATACAGTGTACCCCTCCTTCCCCCTTCCACAGATCTACCGACGTCCCTGTTCTCGACTGTTGTTGTGCTCGTGTGCTTCCCCCTATTGTCTCCCGTTCCCTTCATTGTATGTTTTATGTGTCTGTGCACGTTTTCATGTTTAATGTGTTAGCTCTTGCATAAGCCTCGATTCTGTGCCCCCCCCCCCCAACCACAAAATATATATATATAAATAAATAATGGGTAAAACATCATTCTCCCACCCCCCAACGCTGTCAGTTTAAACTCACTTGCATACAAATAGTGGTTGGAACAACTATCGAAGACGCCTCTTCGTGGTGGTTGTACCCTCAACGCAAGTCGGGGCCAAATCTGCCCCATGAATTCCCGGCTGCCAGTCACAGCCATTGATAAAGGAAATTGTAATACCCTTTGCTACCACCACCAGGTGGCGATACACGGTACACATTTACATACAGAATTTACGCCCCACCCACCCCCCACAAGCCACAGTTTAGAGTTTGGAACTTAAAATATGTGGCCGTACATGAAGAACAAAGGCAGACAGACAGAAAACCACAGAAAGACAATGGCGTTTATATATACACACACACACATATATATATATACACATATATATATATATATATATATGAATAAACGAGATATCGTAAGATAACGTCCTTCGACATGACCTATCACTAAAACAAAATTTAACAAACCGGGCGATGTGACTCATTTCCCTATTTATTTGGCCGGAGTTCATCGCGCAGCTGAAAAAACCTCTTCCCTTAACTCATCCATCGTCAGTGGCCTGTGGCTGTGGGCGACCACTGACCAATGGGATAGCTTGGAAACACGTGCGTCATCAGGCCACGCCCTGGAATAAACGTGGCCAACTCGGTGCATTCGCGTTGGCTTTCCCCCTTTCGGATTGTGAAACAGCGAGCACGAGGATTGGTCAATCGCAGCGCTTCCGGCTCGTTCCCATTGGCTGTTAGAGCTGCACATGTTCAATGCGGCGAAAGCGAATTCCTTGTGCCAACCGCGCATTCTTAGTTCGTGTTTGACCAATAATTACCTTTCGGGTGAGCAATAGGTAGTTTTTCCTTTTAACTAAACCGTTAACCTTTCATCTCGCCACATTTTTTTTTAAACAGCGGAGTTTGCTTTCACTTTTAAACAGCATTGCGTCCCCCAATGGCAATACCTGTAGTTGCCGTAATGCACGTCCAGGACGTTCCTCCCGCCTCCTGCAAACTCCTCTCTCCGCCTCTCTCATCCCGAATATCCCTCCCGACCCGTTTCTCTTGCGTTTCACAGTTTTCTCCGCAACCTTCTCCCTTCGTCGTGCTCACCTCCCCGCCAGGTGCCTTTGCGTTTCCCGTTCGCGATTACCTGGACCAATCGATCCGTCCCCTGGAATCCCTTTAAATTTCCGTTACGCGGCTCTCACCGACCGTGTTTCTCACCTTGTGCCATCAGGATGCAGCCGGTGCGCTCGATCTGCTGTATCGGTGCGGGATACGTGGGCGGCCCCTCCTGCAGCGTCATCGCCCACACCTGTCCCGAGATCTCGGTCACCGTGGTCGACGTGAACGGCGACCGGATTCGCGCCTGGAACTCGGCGCAGCTGCCCATTTTCGAGGTATCGGGCGCGTTGTGTCAAACTGGGGAAGAGCGTCGACTGGGCTCTGGCGGATAAAACTTTCCGACTTTCCGACTTTTTAGCCATCTGCTCCTAGGTTGGTCAAGGTGGCGACCTGTGATGTTGTTTGGAGGGTCTTGTCCGCACGGCGCACCCGGGACGGACGTTTGCACATGTGGATGTACTTTTACATTCGTTGTGTAGACGAGGGACAAATGCATCGGTGTCCTTCGCGAAGAGTAGGCGAGCTATCGCCGGCACCCTGGACTAATTGCAGATTCTTGGCCTGACTTGCTGCTGGGAAGGCAATGGCAAACCACCCAAGCATGACACTTGCCCAGGAAGTTCTTTGAAGCACAGACGTTCTGTAAAAAGTGGTTCTTTAGCACATATTTCGTTAACATTCAATCTCAAGCAATCGGTTAACCTCTATTTTGAGTGGTGTGTGTGCTGTCTGATAAGCTCTCTGTTCAGGGTACACCCTCTGCCAAAACTTTTAATTTCTTTGCAAACAGGATGCGATTTGATGTCCAAATATAGTCTTCATTATTGTTATTATTTTACTCTTGACTGTAAAGCATTCTTTTTGTAATTTATATTCAACAGCTTGATATAATTTATGCACATTTTAGCCATAAATTATGATGGATGGATTGGGGGGGGGGGGGGGGGGGGGGGCTTGCCATTTTTTGAGACGATCCAAGCCCTCTGGAGAGCACACAGTAGTTGTTATGATGGTAGCCGTTTGACCAGATCTTGATTTTTCTTTCAGCACTTTCCATTGCCATTGTTATGCCTCCGCCCCGTGGCCGGAGGCATTATGTTTTCGGGTTGTCCGTCCGTCCGTCCGTCCGTACGGGCTAAACCTCGTTTTTCTCAGCAACCACATGGCTGATGGAGACAAAACTTTCAGGGTAGGAGTGACACCCATGCAGAATGATTTTATTACCCTATTGAAACAGCTTACCCTATTGATGCGAAATTTTACAAATATCATCTAACAGCACTGTTGCATATAGTTTGAAAATGATCTCATAGGTCACGTGGTTTGGCAGCCATCTTGGATAGAAAAACGAACCTTGTCCGATCAACACGAAACTTCACAAACGTGATCCCTTACCCATACATATGCAGAGTGTACCTTTTTTAAGGTCATATGTCACATGGTGTGGCAGCCATATTAGCTTGAAAGCTGATATTAAAAAAAAAATCCCTTCTCTGAAACTGTGTCACCGATCGATGTGAAACCTGTCATGGCTGGTGAAAATGTGATACTTGAAAACAGCTGAAGGGATTTAAATCAGACTTGTTTATTTTTAAGACGGTGAACGAGGACATCTACCCATTGTGGGACTATCCGGAGGCATATTGGTGACACCGTCGCATTGTTCTAGTTTAAAAAAAAAATCTTTTTCAACATATTGGAATGGTGGACCGCAGGGTGGACTCGAGGTCAAATCCTCTACCCAGAGAGATCAATTCAGCTGCACCGTCTACTGGGAAAGCCAAACAGATCTTTTCTTTGGTTTACGACTTACAAAAACTCTGAGATCTACCACCGACGATGGTGATTTCCCCATTTGATCAGGATCTGGGGCCCAGCAACCTCAGGGAAATTAACCGCGATTCTACAACCTCCTAACAAGAATAGTGGACCAAATTTCCAACAGCTGTGAGTTTAACCCATGCTTTTGTTATTATCCCAAATCACAAACTGACACTCCAAGGATTGTAATAAGTTTAATAAATGGATCAAAGGGGAATGGGGAGAACAAGGGGAAAGGCACGCATATCACAATTTTCATCCCACGTGCCGACAAACTTTGACAGCTTATCGCGTTACTTTATCTCTTCCACATGACAGCTAGGTCACAAGACACAAAAGAGAAACCTTGTCCCCATGCAATGTCCAAGAGGGGGTCGGTGCTGTGATTTGAGTTGAGAAGAGCTGTAACGGACCTCGAGCGGGAAGAGACGGTTTGGCAGGCCGCGTTTGGCTTCATGATGTCATGGGTCTGTGCGCTTATTCAGCACTGCTGAACCCCATCTCACATTCGGTCCTGCTCCCTGAGCCTGGCGGTACAGACTCTCTCAAGCTGTTCATCTCAAACTCTCCAAGCTCATCTCCCTCTGCTACGAACCCACTTGCTCACTCATTCTCAACTTAACAAAGTCAACTAACCGAGCACCCGTGAACTGTTTCTGTCCCTTGGCTATTCTTATCTTGCGACTGTCCACCAATTGGTTCTCCTCAGGCACCATGAGCCTTGTGCCACGCTGCTCACCGTACCGAGTGGTTTCAGGCGGTCTTGGAAGGTCGTCGTTCTCTGGTTGAGTTCTGATTCATCGCCATTGAGCAGATGTTGACGAAATGTGGTAACAAGTACTGTAGTGGGGTTTGTATGGGCCATCTGTCAAGCTTGGAAGGTTTAGGTGGTCATGTTTGAACAACTGCTGACATGTACATGTAATGAGTGATGTATAACAGGTTAATTAACACTGATTGAGCATAACTGTACAACCGCCGGGACAACAGTTCTTTACTTACCCTCAGTTTCTGGTGCTTTTTGGCAGCTTTACTGTCCTTTTTCTGCTTTTGCATTTTATTAGATTGATCTCTAATCTTCATGGTATGGGGATCGCGTCTGCTTTCAATCGCTTCAATTGTTATGCCTCCGCCCCAGAAGGTGGCCAGAGGCATTATGTTTTTGGGTTGTCCGTCCGTCCGTACAGGTTAAACCTCGTTTTGCACAGCAACCACATATCTGATTGAGACGAAATTTTCAGGGTATGAATGACACCCATGCAGATGTTTTTTTTGATAATTGTGACGTTATAGATCACGTGGTATGGCAGCCATATTGGATTAAAAGCAAATAATGAAATATATATATTTCTCAGAAACCGCAGAATGGAAAAATTTGAAACTTGGCACATTGTCAAGTACTCCCAATGGGAAACAAAAGCATGATAATGATATCATCAGTGAAGTGGTATATCAGCCACAGATGTTTTAATCGAATGCCTTATCCTAAAAATCTGAAATTGCATGCACATGACCTCTGACCCATTTGTATTGAAATATGAAATTTATGACATCATAGGTCACATGGTTTGGCAGCCATATTGGATTGAAGGAAAATATAAAATAATTATATATCTGAAACAGCTTGCCCTATCAATGCGAAATTTTAGAAATGTCATCTAACACCATTGTTGCATATAGTTTTAAAATGATGACGTCATCGGTCATGTGGTTTGGCAGCCATCTTGGATAGAAAAACGAACCTTATCCGATCAACACGAAACTTCACAAACGTGATCCCCTACCCTTACATATGCAGAGTGTACATTTTTGATGTAATATGTCAGGTGGTTTCGCAGCCATATTAGCTTGAAAGCCGATATTAAAAAAAAGAAAAATCTCTTCTCCGAAAATGCTTCACCAATCAATGTGAAAGCTTGTCCTGTCTGGTAAAAATGTTATACTTCCAAACAGATGAAGTGTTTCATCTGCGCATTCACAAGATTTGAGGTCACGTCTCTTCACAGCTGTCCATGCGCGCACGCTTTCGAAGTTAAGTAATTTTTCACAGTTGTGTTTTTGTCGAAACTATCTTTCTTTCGGTGTATGTACCTATTGGTGTGTCTTTAATAGGATTCTCGGTGTTGGTTTTTCATATCTGTGTACAGAATCGTCGGTTAGTTCGTGTCGCGTGTTCTGAGGCCTAGTGTAGTCCTAGTAGGCAACCGTGTCCGACCTTGGCTTGAGGCTTTGTTTTTACCGTGTCCGGTCGTCTCCGACAGTGTTTTACCGTGTTACTAGTAGACTACCATGTCCGACCTTGGCTTGAGGCTTTGTTTTTGTCTCAGCGGTTCTTCGATTGCGCTGCAATTACTTTCGGTCTGTTTTTCCCGGTCTTTTCACCCCATACTTCCTTGTTTTAAAATCTCAACTAAAAAAAAAAAAAAAAACCTAAAAAATTTTTTTTCCTTATCTGTTCTTATCCGTTTGTTTGTTCTTATTTGTTCGTTCGTTCTTCGACCACATTGTTCGTGATCACGTTGTTAAAAAATGTTTAAACTGTCCCCTGAAGAACTGTATTCTGTCGTATACGATAACACCTTTTTCTTCTTCTTCTATAAAAGGATGCTTTTGACTTGCTCACCAAATCTATTCATTCCAAAAAAAAATTCCATCTCTTCCAGTGCCTCTTTCATACACTCCCTAAACTCTCCAGCACTCCACCCTTCCTTCAGCGTCCTCAAACGTATTTTTGACTCGAAGGTCTCAAGAAACCCATTTTGCAATAAATGTTCGTTTCCCATTAATCGTACACTTTTCAAAATCCAATCTCACCCCTCCCCTCCAAATCTTCCCCATCACCCCTTCCCTCCAAAACTTCCCCATCACCCATCCCTTTCAAATCTTCCCCCTTGCCCCTCCCCTCCAAATCTTCCCCATCACCCATCCCTTTCAAATCTTCCCCCTTGCCCCTCCCCTCCAAATCTTCCCCATCACCCCTTCCCTCCAAAACTTCCCCATCACCCCTCCCCTCCAAAACTTCCCCATATCACCCCTCCACTCTAAATCTACCCCCTTGCCCCTCCCCTCCAAATCATCCCTATCACCCATCTCTTTCAAATCTTCCCACTTGCCCCTCCCCTCCAAATCTTCCCCATCACCCTTCCCTCCTAAACTCCCCCCACACCCCTCCCCTCCGAGACTCTCCCTAGTTCCTCCCCTCCTAGACTCCCCTCTCACCCCTCCTCCCCAAAGAGTCCTCCCTGCTTCCTCCCCCTTCCAACTTTCACCTTCATCTCCCTCAACCTTCTGCCTCACTCTTCCCCCTCCTCAAATAACACCTCACTGCGCCTCACCCAATCACCATCAAACCTTTTGTCTGCCCCATTCTTCCCTTTCTCCAAGCTATTCTGAAATCTCTGACACACCTTCAACAGCTCTCCCTACCTCTTCCTCCTCTTCCACATCTTACCCTACCGCTCCCCCCCCCTTGTTCTGTATCCGATGCTCCCCCTTCCTCTTCTTTAACAGTATGGACCTCAAACATTCGGGGCCTTCGCTCAAACTTGACTGATCTCTCCATACAGGTTGCTTCTGACAAACCAGATGTGATCTGCTCAACAGAAACTTTCCTCCTTCATGATGTCTCTGATTCCTTGGTATCTCTCCCAGGTTACTCCCTCCTCCGGTATGATAGACCTGAGCCTCGTCCTGGAGGTGGGGTTGCTATCTTTAAAAAAACTCTCTTCCTCACTCGCCCTGCACTGCCCTCTCTCCACCTCACCCCCAGGAATACCTTTGGCGACGGCTTCCCCTTCGCTCCCACCTTTTGTTCATATGTGTGTTGTACCGTCCACCAAACAGTGATGACTCCATCGACACCTCGCTGTCTGATAATATGGACCAACTTCTATCGACCCATCCCAACTCTCTCTTCCTCATATGTGGTGATTTCAATTGTCACCATGCCAGTTGGCTGGGTGTGGGTACTTCTCACCAGCCATGGCTCTTCAGCAAAGGATTTCTGTGACTCACTGGGACTGACACAATCTGTCAATTTCCCGACCTGGATCTCAGTCAACGGAGCATCTTTTCTTCTGGACTTGGTTATGACTAACTTCCCTGAAAATGCCTGCTGCTCTTCTTCTGCTCCAATCGGCTCATCTGATCATGTGCTTGTTAAAGTGGACATCTCTCTGACCATTCTCAGAGAGCCTCCTCAGCTTCGACGAGTCTGGCATTTCACTCAGGCCAACTGGCACGGTCTTCAAGCAGCCATCAATCATCTGGACTGGTCTCCCATCTCTACTGCCTCTGACATCAACTCATCCTGGGAATTCTTCCAAAGTAAATTGCTCTCTCTCATACACAGATTTATCCCATCTCGTCTTCAGTTGTCATACCCTTCCTCCCGTCCATGGTACACGGAATCTTGTGGTGAGGCTATTGCCCAGAAACAACTTGCTTTCGTCTCCTGGAAAGCAAATCCAACGGAAGGAAATCTCATTTCCTTTCACAAAGCCCGAAACAAGTGTGTCCACCCTCAGGAGAGCCAGGAAACAATATCTCTCCGTTCTCAGGACCGAACTCTCTTATCTGTCTCCCTCTTCCAAATCCTGGTGGCGTCTGGTCAAATCTGTTTCTGGTGTTTGTTCCCCCTCCATCCCCTCCCTCACCTCAAACGGCCACACGGCTGACTCCACACGTGAAAAAGCTGAATGCCTCAACTCTGTGTTTGCCTCTAAATCTTGTCCCAAACCCATCCCTCTCTGTACCCACCGTACCCAGTCGTACCCAGCTGCTCCTGGACTCTGTGTCCTTTCCTACTGACAAGGTGGAAAAGTTTCTGTCAACCCTCGACTCTGATTCTGCAACTGGACCTGACGGCATGAGCCCACGGGTCCGAAAATCCTGTTCTTCCGCTCTTTCACTCCCTCTCTCTGTTCTCTTCACCCTCTCTTTTTCTCAAGGTCATCTGCCATCTGCTTGGAAATCTGCCAACATCACCGCTTTGCACAAAAAAGGTGCAAAAACAGATCCCAGCAACTACAGACCAATCAGCCTTCTCACAATTATCAGCAAAGTCATGGAATCCATCATTGCTTCAGATATGAAATCTTTCCTCTTCTCCAATGGCTTGATCTCTGATCATCAATTTGGTGTCAGACCTGGTCACTCTACTCTGGACATGCTGCTTCTGCTTTCTCAACAATGGATGGAGGTCCTAAATGCCAAATAGGAAATTAGAGCTGTCTCCCTTGACATATCACGTGCCTTCGATACGGTCTGGCACCCCGCTCTACTCACCAAACTCTCCTCTTTTGGTATCCATGGAAATCTCCACGCATGGCTGGCGGACTTCCTCTCTAGTCGTAGTCAACGTGTGGCCCTGAATGGGTTTCTATCATCTCCTTTTCCTGTTCAGGCTGGAGTTCCGCAAGGCAGTGTTCTGGGCCCTGTGCTTTTTCTGGTCTTCATCAATGATCTCTCTGATTCTCTTGAAAATCCCGTCTATCTCTTTGCTGATTACTCTACTCTCTGTCGCTCCATTCTTCATCCCTCAGATCGGCAGTCTGCTGCCTCCTCACTCTCTGCAGACCTGGAAAAAAATCACAGACTGGGCAAACAAGTGGAACATGTCTTTCAATCCTGACAAATCTCACACTCTTACGATGTCTCTCCGAAAAGACCGACTGGACAACCCTCCAATCCACTTTCTGAATAATCCTCTCCAAGAAGTTCTGTCACTCAAGCTTTTGGGTCTCACTATCTGCCATGATCCTTCCTGGGAAAACCACATTTCAAATCTGGCCTCCAAAGCCAGTCGCCGACTGGGCATCCTCCGTCGTGCGAAGTCCTCCCTTGGCACACCTGAGCTCCTCACCACATACAAGACTTTCATCCACAGCTCAATGGAATACTGCTCTCCCCTCTGGGCTGGTGCTCCTGCCTCGCACCTAGCTCGTCTTCCCGCTGTTGAAACCAAAGCATTCAGAATCATTGGAATCTCCCGCGATGAAGCTAACTCCAAGGGCCTCTCACTCACTCACCGCAGGCAGGTTGGTGGTCTTTCCGTCTTCTACCGACTCCTCTCTGGCCTTGCCCCCCCCCAGCTCTCTCTGGGCTCTGTCCCGCAAATGTTCCTACAGGTCGCACAAGATCTGCCTGCAACCCTCTTATGGTTAAACTGCCAAAATCAAGACTCTGTGCTCACCTTCACTTCTTCATTCCTCTTTTCTCCTGCCTCTGGAACAAACTCCCTCACTCTCTTCAATCCCACTCCTCCCTCCAGGTCTTTAAAACAGCTGTTCACCACCATCTCTTGTCTTCCCCCATCCAAAACCTTGATCTTTTCTACCCCTGCTAATTTCACCCCAATTCCACTTTTTTTAAATACCAACCTCTGTCCTGGAAGTCCTTGGTGTCCTTGTGTTTTATACTTCTTTCACACCCCCCCCCCCCTTCCCACGCCTCCTCCCCACAAGCCCTCTCCTTCCCACACATCTCCCTGCTCTCAAATGTTGTGTTTGTGTGCTTCCCCTTCTCTCCCCATCTTGTCTTCCGCTCCCTCTTTTTATATATTTTGTTTGTCTGGTTGATTTGTTTGTGAAGTAAATGTTAGCTCTTTCACGAGCCTCGATTCAGTATACAAAAAATAACAAAAAACAGCTGAAGGGATTTAAACCAAACTTGTTTATTTTAGGACAGTGAACGAGGACATCGACCCATTGTCATGGGCAGGGACTACGCGGAGGCATATTGGTGACACAGTTGCATTGCTCTAGGTTTTTAGTCGATGGCGCAATTACGGTGTTTCGGTGTTTCTATTGATAAAGCGTGTGTAGGCTACACATAAACACAAGTCCAGAACAAAAGTGTTCTCAAGATGACATCGTGGGTCGCGAGATATACGACGTAATCCCATCAACGTTTTTTTGGGGGGGTGGGGGAGGGGGGGGGGGGGTGTGGAATCGAGAGTTCAAAGACACCAAAAACACATTAACACAGGTGGCACATTAACAACACCCATAGAGTGCCGACACACAGGCAAAACTGTTAAAAATCAAAGCTCACTTGGACATGAGAGGTATGCAGTTCCTGGCAGCTGCAGGTGCCAACCTTAATCACCCATGGCACAACATGTCCAACCACTCAGACTCCTCGACATATTAAGACTACACTACAAACATATTACAATGACACCCTCAACAATATCCCCCCACCGATCAACGACAACTACAAAAACACATCCATACCCACATCATCAAAAACGCAATCAACAACCTTGACCCAAACAATATATTGGGCACTAAATCACCAACCATCGACGACACAGGGAAATTGCTCCCCAGGTCTGATCGTGTTCACCTTTCATGACTCCACTGTGGACACCACCTTCAACTTTTACAGTAGCAAGCATAGACTCGATAAAACCACCAATAATAACACCTGCAACTTCTGCCACACCTAATAAAACACGTTATGGAAGACTGTTCGGCACTGGTTCCATGAAGGCAAGAGCACAACGTCTTGGATGTTAAGGATCTTTGGGTCACTCCTGGGAGATCAATTTGCTATATCCATGCCAAGGGCCTGTTCGAGCAGAACTGACCGGGGCTAATCAACAACAACAGCGTATAACAAAGGGTCCATTTTCGTGTTTCACTTCATTTTACATCCTCATTAAGACTCACAGATAGACATGCAATATGTTTGTGAAGTGCAATAGGCCCTCCATTGATAAAAACCCATCAGCAAAGTATCACATCTTACATGCTAGTACGAGTTCAGACAACTCCATTACATTGTGATGGTCAAATCTATATTTACCTCCGCTATCGAAAGTGGATGGAGGTTATGTTTTCACCCCTGTCTGTCTGTCTGTCTGTCTGTGAAGAAGATATCTCAAAAAGTTGTGGATGGATCTGGACGAAATTTGGCAGAGACGTAGTGTATGTGTCACGGACGAGATTATTAGATATTGGTGAAGATCCGGATTCGGATCAGGATCTGGCTTGTGGAATTTTAAAAGTGATTCTTCCCCATTGGGAGATGGGACCAAAAACGATACATAGCAGGATATCTCAAAAAGTTATGGACGGATTTTGACGAAACTTGGTGGACCAGTTGTGTGTGTGTGACGAGGACTAATCAATTCGATTTTGGTGACAATCTGAATATGGATTCGGATACGAAAATTATTTAATTTTTTAAGTGATTCTTCACCATTGAGAGATCGGGTGAAAAGCGATATATAACATGAGATTTTATAATAGCTGTGGATGAGTTATGACGAAACTTGGAGGATGATTCGGTGACGAGAACAAGCCGATTAGATTTTGGTTCAGGTCCGAATCCAGATCCGGCCTTTCAGTGGGATACAAAACATAAATTTTTCAGCCTGGCGGAGGTATGCGCTCTACCGAGTGCCGTTCTACTTCATGATGAAATTGTTCGAGTATTAAAATACCTTTACATTACAATGACACCAAACGAAATTTGATTAACTATCATCATTATACTGTATTCTGTCTGATTTTGTTATTTGATTCTGCTTTTGGTTTTCTCTACAATCTGTAGTTGGAACAGTAATGGTGAAACCCTGCCAGGACAAGTTCACGGCTTCAAACAACAAGAATGCATGCCTTGATTGTTTCTGAACCTAGCATGATTGTATTGTCTCCTCTTCATTAATTTTCTTTTGTATTAAAAGTTCACTAGATTTTTAACCTTGATGATTTTTTTAAAAATTGTTATTATTCCTAGCAACAGAATATTTGTTCTTGGTCGAGCACTTGGGAATTACTACGAGTTGGAATCTGCGAAGTTGATTTTTTTTCTTTCTTCTTTCCCAACATTTTCCTCTTGGCTTTTGTTGGATGATATTATTTGCTTGCGGAGATCTCCTTTGAGGGTGAACAGGCTCCTGCAGTATCTGTGGTAGAATGCACCATCTGGAATATGTCTTTATCCAGGTATTTTGAGTAATTGGTCATATTCCTGCATGCTTTCTCACCTCGCCAGCATTTTTGAGCATTTGCCATGGCTCCATTGTTTGAGAACATTCCATTTTGGTCTCATCACTGATGTGGAATGATGCAGTGTGTATCTTTTCTTGTACTGACCAAACCCCTTGGTTCGAAGCATAACAGCATTCAATTTTGAGATTTTTCTTCTCTAGTCGGGATTGCAAGTTCTTGCATTGAATGTTTTGGCAGCACGTGGCAGCTCTCTTGCCTCAAAGCTGATTAGGTCAAAAATTAATGATGAAGGGAATTGCTGTGCAATTTACACTGGCAGGGAGTGTGTATTTATTTCTACTACACTCGAGGCTTTACATATATGATGACTTAGTAATCTCCATCATATAGGGAGAACTGCAGTGATGCGAGACCGGCATCTTCTTGCAATCAATCGATGTGTATTTGTACCTTCAGCCAGGCCTCCAGGAGGTGGTCGAATCATGTCGTGGGAGGAACCTCTTCTTCTCCACAGACATTGACGGAGCCATTAAGAAGGCAGATCTCATTTTCATCTCGGTGAGTTTGAATGCTTTGGATTCTTATGTTTCCTCAATAAGATGAGTGCTGATATGCAATCTGTGTAGTTATACAATCTGTGTACTATGTTGACATACAATCTGTTTACTATGAAGCCACGTTTTCTTTCATCTTACCAGAATTCACCAAATGGCTGTCTGTCTGTTCAAAGGTACCGCAAAAACGGCTCAACCGATCGCAAAGATATTTTGGGTGGGTAATCCTGGGATCTCCAGGAGTAAAATAGACTATTTAGTTTTCCCAATTTCAGCTTTGGTCTCCAGCATTCTCAGGTGTGGACTCCCGCATAACATTCGTGTTCGCATAACGTTCATTGTGACGATGTTCTTATTGTGACGATGTATGTGTTCACGGTAGTGTTTGACATGATGGTGTGAACGTAATTTCATAATCTTTTTCGTTTCGTAGTCCTTTAATGAACGTTTAATGAACGTTTAATGCCCTTCGATGTCCGGGGCCGCACGCACGCTACACTGGACGGCCCAGCGTGTACCTTGCCCTTCGCCGTCAGGCTCGGGTAAACCGCTGAGCCCCATCCGTAATGGGGACTGGGGCTTGAGACAGTGTCCTTCATTAAAAGTATAATAAACGCTGTCTCCATCGATCTTGCCAAAGCCGTAACAGCCATAACGTTTAATCTCTACATGAGAAAATTCCACATAGCTATTTGGGCGGTGAATATGCTAAGGCCCCCTTTACACAGCATGGAGATCGTTGGGTGACCATTGAGGGAATCAAAAATTGGCCCGATCTCTCAACGATCTCCTAAGCCTCGAAAAAGCCATTTCTGTGTAAATGTTTGGGAGATCCTTGTGCGCTCGTTGTGCGATCAAAAATTCAATTTTCGGCAACTTTCATGGCGATCTATAGAGATCTTTGAGCGACCTTGGCGATCATTGAGCGCCCATTGAAACATCCTTGAGATATCAATGGAGACTAAGCCTCCTGCAGCGACCATTGAGAGTTTGCTGAGCGCTCGTTGTGTGACCAAGAGAGATCACTGAGAGATATACGGAGATCGCTGAGAGATCAGGTGCGACCAAGAGAGATCACCGAGAGACCAGGAGAGATCACTGAGGGATCATTGAGAGTTCCTTGGGCGACCAAGGAGGTTGCTGAGCGTTTCTTGGGCGACAGGGAGCCTCTGGGTATATATATGAGAGGTTTCTAGTGCTCTTCCATCAGTCTTTGACAAAGTGTTGAAGAAGAAAATTTTCCAGAAGGTCAAGAGTCCAAGATGAACAACGAAGCTTTGATACATGGTGCCATCCTACTAGGTCACCAAGCACTTCTTCAGAACCAGATGGCCATTGCTCTCGTCCGGAGGAGGAGGCAGAGGCGCAGAAGAAGGAGACCAAGAACCTGGTGGGTCCGCCCCTGGTTGACACAAACAAGAAGGCTACGGTTTGGTGACTACAGCCAACTGATGCAAGAGCTGAGGCTGGAAGATGAGGGAGCCTTCTTCAACTACTTGCGCATGGAGCCGGCCATGTTTGACGTGCTCTTTCAAAGGGTTGGACCTAGGATCACTAAAAGTAATACCAACTGGAGAGAAAGTCTTGAACCAGGGTTAAAGTTGGCTGTGACCAACCGCACTTCTCATCACCACGGCAATCTCTCCCCAATCTCTCAACGAACGCTCAACAATCTCTCAAGTGGAAATTGATCGCCCAATGATCTCTCAGCAATCTCCGCCCTGGTCTTTCAATGAACTCTATTGGTCTTTCATCGAATGCTCAGCGATCCCTCACTGATCACTCAGCCATCTCTACCTTCGGGGTGGAAAAATTTGGCGTTCATTGAAAGATTGCTGAGAGATCATTGGGAGATCGATGAGATCGTTGAGCGTTCGTTGAGCGTTCGTTGAGAGATCGCTTCCCTTGGCGATCGTTGAGAGATTGTATTGGACCGAGTCAAAACTTTGAGGAGACCGTGGCGACCATGGAGATCACTGGAGATCACTGGAGATCACTGGAAGATCATTGAGAGATCATTGAGAGATCTTGGCGATCGCTGGGTGCTCATTGAGATTTTTTCATCGCTCAACGATCTCTCAACGATCGCCACCCCTGTGTGAAGGGGGTATAACAGATCGCTGTCTCCATCGATCTTGCCAAGGCCGTAACAGCTATCGGCTCAAAATCCTTTTAACTGTTGATTTGGTACAGTTACACGTATCGGGAATTTGGTACACGTATCGGGAGTACATACGACATAGCGATTGTGAACACGATTTATCGATCACGATTCACAATCACGATCATCACGATCATAGTGTATCGATCACGATTTGAAACACGATTGAATAATATTTACTGATATGAACAGTGATGTGGCTTTTATTGAAATTCTAAAGATAGTTTAGATTTTAATGATTTGCGTGTGATATGATTCAATGGATGTTTATATGAATCGATTAAAATAAAAAAAACCTTCAATTTCTGATATTTTGCCTTTTCATTTGGGCTTCCCAATTGGAGCCCTGCCCATAGGGCGGGTACCGTTGCTAGTTTACAAAATACAAAGTAATGTATGTGAATTAATTATTTTTGAGGGATGTTATCGTTATAGTATTGGTAACCGATACTTAAATAATCACATGTTTTGTAGTTTGATTAATGTGCAAAAAAAATTCCAAGATTACAGCAAGTGGGATGACAGAGACTGGAACAGGGAATTGTTGTGAAATTTTCAGTCAACAGGAACAACAAGCCTGTTGGAATTTACAGAAGATTGGCTGTGTCGTTTCGTGACGATTGCCTTCCAATAGTAGTGGGGTTTGTGCACCAGGCTGTCCTTTGAATAAACCCACCAGCAAAGCGTTGCGTCTTACATACTAGTATAGGTGTGTTAATCGCCATTGAGGTGATTTTGATGTAATGTGGTAACAAGTAGTGGGGTTTGTATATGCTGTCTGTCAAGCTTGGAAGAGTTAGGTGGTCACGTCTAAACATCTGCTTGCTCCTTTACAGCATGTCGAAGATTCTGCAGCATGTGGATACTCCAATACATTCTTTACAGAGTGTCTGCAAATCCTCCCCTCCCCCATAACACTCACTATAATGCCCCCATTATGTCTGCCAAGGTTGGTGGCCCGACATAGTGCACGCTCACATGAAAGAGCATTCTGGAAGGTGAAGCAATACATCTTTTGAGAAATAAGAAATTTAAGAATAATGTTTCCCCCCCTCCTTCAAACTCACCGAAACAAAATAATTCTGCCTGTAGACTTACAAAAGCTGGCACTTTGATGGAACAAGTGTATGTCGATATCTGGAGAATACCTTGAAAAGTAATGTACACATAAGCTTAGCTACGAGTATAAACAAGTGCCAAGCACTGGCTGGTGGTGGTGGTGGTGGGGAGAGGGGGGGGGGGGGGCGGTCCACGTACTATGGCTACACTGTTCCCAAGACGAAAAACACAAACCCCTACCACCTTCCCAAAATCTCTACCCACCCCGCCCCTCCCCCCACCCACCCCACACTCATTCTACTCCCCATGAGGCTTACACTGTCCTTAAAGCTTGGTCACACTCAATTAAAGTGGTTAAATAGATTGCCTTTCCTAATATTCTAAAACCCCCCTTAAATAAAAAAAATCGATGAGTTAATAACTTAAGATCTCACCCTCTCCTCCAACGTACCCCTCAAAATCCCCCTACCCACATAATACTCACTACAGAGCCCCCATTTTGTCTCCCAAGGTTGGTGGCCCTACACTGTTCCGTTCTCAAGATATACAAGATATAAGGAATGGACGGACAAAAATAAAGGCAGCTTTGCATTTGTCAGCTCTGTCTGTTGCGAGATTGGTTAGCAAACGTGTGCTGCACGTGGACCAACAAACATCCAGATTAAGTTTGAAATGCCTGCATAGAAGGTACCACAATGTGATGGGATTTGAGCGTGTTATGATTAGAGTTTCATGAGTTTTGATACTGAAATTATTGTGTTGTCTTGGGACCCATAGGTGAACACTCCTACAAAAACTTATGGGCTTGGAAAAGGGCAGGCCCCTGATCTCAAGTACATTGAGGCGTGTGCACGGCGCATTGCATCGCTCGCTACTGGTTACAAGATCGTCGTGGAAAAGAGCACGGTGCCCGTGAGAGCTGCTGAGAGCATCAAACGCATCTTTGATTCCAACACTAAAAACGATTTACACTTGGAGGTACGGTTTGCTTGGAGCTTGCAGAATATATATATATATATATAATATATATATAACCTCTCGTGTTGCAGTCTCGAGCTGCTGGTTGCATTCATTATTCCTGCAATTGTGGGTATGCTGCTGAATGTTGTGTTCTCCATCAATTGAAACAAAGGTTAACAAATGTACAGTTTGGTGGAGATATGTATTTGTCTTGCCAGTAATGTTTGGCGTTAATATACAAGCCATTCATCAAAATTTGGTGTGTTCAAGTGCGCTCCCAAAAATCCTTATCGCACAAGCTTTTATGCTATTTTCCACTTGGCTTGAGTGGTTTTATAGCAAAGTATTCACACGTGGCAGAAATGCAGGCAACTTAAAAGCTATGCAGCCATTCATTCACCAGTTGTTTATTTATTTCATTGCTTTTAAATCATTTAGAATTAGCAGGAGTACTGGGGGAGGGGGGGGGGGGGGGGTGGAGACAGACACAGACGGACACACAGACAGACACAGACAGACAGACACAGACAGACACAGACAGACAGACAGACACAGACAGACAGACACAGACAGCTCTCTTATATAGTAGATGACGTGCCTCAAACTATAACAGTGGGAAAATCGTGGTAGACTGAACAGACAATGAACGTCACTGAATTGACCGTTTGTTAAAATAGTCTTTAACATTAAAATGTTTAACACCATTCCTGCATGGGAAAGTTCGACGTTCAAGTCTAAAAATCTCTGACTCGTACAATAATTATACCAGTACAAAATTATACCAGTACAATAATTATACCAGACGCATCTCGAGGACTAACAGAAAACTGTCTTATGGAATCCCTTGTCAATCACTAGCTTGTTGGTTTCCCTGTTTTTCTAAATAATTAATCGTGTTCCTTGGTTAATTTTGTCATCGTCAAAGTGTGTATTTTACACCTTGCATGTCTCAATGGCTGATTAATATCAAACGATGTTCTGTGGTTGGGTGAAAATGTTTGGGGAAAAAAAAAGAAAAAAAAAAAGAAGTCAATACAGTATTCTGAAAAATAGCTTCAAGGATTGTTGATACTATTGGAATGTGCAATATGATCGAGTTTGGAACTTTGGTGAACCATTACTTTTGTTGTTTCTACCATGCACGTTACAAAAGGCTGAATATGAAACAAAATGAAGCCCATTTTTTGAGGCGAAACGACCAGTAAACTGCCCCTTTAAAAGTAATAGACCTATTGACAAATAGTGAAGAGTCATTAATACTTGACACTCGTTGGATCATGTAAGAAATTACTTGGAATGTCTTTTTATGACTTGTGTTGTTGACCTGCTCACTTTGGTTTGTGATGTTCATGAATCTGCGTGCAGGAAAGCGCTAATTAGTCTCGTCCTGAAGGGGTTGCGAGAAATGTCAATGCTGTATTTGTCTGCGTCTATATATTTTTACTTGAATTGTTTGTTCTCTGCAGCCACTTGTCCGATGGATGCAAAACTTTAAACATAGGAGGGACTGCCCACGGATAATATTTTATTAATGTTCCTGACATCACAGGTCACATTGTATGGCAGCCATATTGGATTAAAGGAAAAAATATTGTACATCTTCTCCTAAACCGCTCAACAAAAAATATTTAAACTTTGCGTATGTCATAAACTCCCCACGGGGTATACATGATGATAACTGTGACGTCATCGGTGAAGTGGTATTTCAGTTATAATTGGTTGAATCGAAATGTCTCATCTACGGCCCAATGTGAGTGAAGAATTAAAATTATGACATTATCGGTCACGTGTTCTGGTGGCCATTTTGGATTGAAAATAAAAACTTAGAAAGTCGTCTTCTCCAGAACCACTTAAGGGTGTAGTATTGGTGAAAAATTGAGAAAACTACATAGGTACCTTTGAGAGGCCTTTACACAAAAACAAAGTCAAGTTAATATCTAATTTTCAGTTTTTCTTGAAAGATATAATCTTGGCTTTAACTCAGACCAGTTTCAACGATTCTTTGTCATATTACATGCATATAATTTGCATAAATTAGACCGTCAATAAAAAACAAGGAAAAACAAAGAACACATTTCTACTTCTATCTTCTATGTCACCTATCATTCTTTTCACACAAAACTTGGTACATGTATTATACATGTGTTACTCTACTACCTGATGAGAGGATTTTGTGAAATTATGTCAAATGTTCACTAATTAGCTAATTATGCCAATTACCAGATAAAACTTGGTTGTCCTTCAATAAATCCACAATGGCTACTCCTATAAACAAAAGCCTTCATCATTTTAAAGGATGTGATATTCTGAATATCCTGTCCAAATTTCAGCCCAAAAGAATGATGCATTTCCCAAGTTATAACAAATTTCATGCAAAATATTATATTGAATTGAATTGAAATTTGAATTTTTCAATAATTAGGGGTACTTCTATGACCTCTAATAGCATGATTCTTGTTTATAAGACTATAAAGAAACTGTTCAGCTAAAAAAAAAAAAAAAAAAAAAATCACCTGTTCACCAGTACTACACCGTTAACAGATCGATGTGGAACTTCATTCATATGACACCAGGCAAGGGGAATATCATTTGAAATGTTTCTCATGTTCACCTTCATTGATGCAATTTAGCCTTTAAGTGCACAAAAGTGGTTGTTAAATATCCTAATAGTTAATCAATAAATCCACAGATAATGGCAATGTATCTGACATAATAGGGTGCATGGATGATATGCATACTTATATAGGCCATAATAGTAGCATGTTCAGTTGACGATAGTATTGTTACGTTTGTGGTGGTAGAGGATGAAATGGCATAGTACAGGTAGGATTGTATAGGTATAGCATGGACCGTGGATGCGTAGGAGACATCTTGATGTATTAAGTAGGGAAATTGGAGCTTAAGATTGTTTTTGTATCTTCACATGTGGGGGGGGGGGGGGGGGGGGGGGAATGGAGCTATGATAGCTAGTTGAGGATTAAAGTTAGATTTCCCCCAATTTGTGATTGCCTCCTGTGGCTTTTCCCTACGTTTTTTACAACTACAACAAGGCCAGCCATAAAAACCTCAGTTATAACAACAACAATAACAACAACCATCCACTAACCCACCATAACCGACTGAATTTCCGACAGAACCACAGAACATTCCTGATTGGTAAATAAACCCCGTCTCCCAGGGATTGTGGCCAAAAGGCCACACCCCGAGCTTCGTCATTGGTCGAGAGGACGTGGGGTGTTTTGAGGGAGCTTGGCCGTTGGTTGGCATGACGTCAGAGCGAGAAGGTTCAGAAAGGAAGAAGAAAACTCTCTCTCAGACTGGCTTTTGTCCCTGGCGGTCGCTACTTGGTCTCGTGTGAGCCTGTGAAGAGACTTTCCGGAGCTTTTGTGGAACTTTTGCGATAGTGAAGAGGAGCAATAAGGTGGCGGTTTGTGGGGCTCTTGGCGCTCCAGACGGAGAGAGAGAGAGAAAGAAAAAAAGAGAGAAAGAGAGAAAAAGCAAGCGCAAAAAGAGGGCCGTCTTCACTGCTCACTCGACGGCTCTGTGCGCGTCGCCGTTGTCAGCCCGGCGCCATATTGGGTGGTCAGCTGTGGGAAGCATTGGACTTGGCCACCCTGTACTGCTGAGTGCCGGCCGACTGAAAGAAACAATATATTTTATTTTATCATTCCTCTGTTGTGTATTTGTGTCTGAGGGGTGATGTCTCAAATTCGGATTTATTTTACCTCAACCTTTACTTCACATTACATTTACTTTCATTAAATCCCTATTGTTGCATTTCATTTGTTGTCATGTTTCTCTGTTTGTGGGTCCGAGAATAAACCCATGTGCCTCCGTCCAGGTAAACACTTTGGTTCTCTTAACATGCGCGACGGGCCAACCGCCAGTTTCGGCTACGCACCTCGGAGTAAAGGACCGTTACGGCTATTCATCACCCAGCGGTGTTAACCACAGGGCGGACACAACAGTATTTGTGTTCAGAATGAACGTCTGAGGCTAAACTTTGCGCTCTACCGAGTGCCGTTCTAGTTTGCAATGTTTCGGGTTTCTAGGGAGTAAGCTGATCATTGTGGTTCCGCAATTATTTTGAGGCGCAAATGTAACTTGATGTAATCCATAAACCACTCGTAAAATAAATTTATCACCGTTATCAATAAATACACGAGCTCTTACATGAGCCTCGATCTTGTATACAAAAAAAAATAAATGTGTGGGATAACTTGCCTGCCCCATGTGGTCTGGTCTCCATTAGTCCACTCACTCACTGTGGTTGACTCTTCTTTTTCCCAGGCCTGACCTGTACTTCCCACTAGATAACAAAAACGAAACCAACAAATAATTGACAGTTTTACGAATGTCCCGAAAGTTCAAAGAAGTCTATTACCTACTTCGTTTGATATCAAACAGTCGATGTCACTAAAATTCAAATGTGTACTTTAAAGTTGAGCTTTTAATTGCTTGATTTATAATGGGGTTTGGGGTTTTTGGGCAGGTTCTGTCAAATCCAGAATTCCTAGCTGAAGGGACTGCCATCAACGACTTGAAGAGCCCTGACCGAGTGCTCATTGGAGGAGAAGAAACAGCCAAAGGCAAGCAGGCAGTGGAGGCCCTCGTCCGTATCTATGAACGTTGGGTTCCTCGCAAAAAGATCATTACCACCAACACCTGGTCTTCTGAACTCTCAAAGCTGGTAAGGAGCATGTGCAATAAACGGTTTGTTGCTAAATAATAATAATAATAATTTTTTTTTTAAAGGAGAATGTGCTCTTTATTTTTTAAATCTGCTTGTAGATAAATACTGTTTGGAATATTTTGCAAAGCTTAGCTTTGTGGCTTGATAAGCTTGTACGCTAATCTTCTTGATATGCTAACATTCTTTGGTTCAAGTTGGCGAGGTAACGCACAGCATTAACTGATTCATACAGAATAATACTTATGTAATTGATAGGAGATTCATGCATCAAGTGGCAATAAGACAACGTTATTTTCTTTACTTTATATTTTTGTACTATGACATGGATGCACTGTAATTCAACTATCTTGTTTATTTTGTTCTACGTTAAACACGTTTCAGCTTATTCAACCCAAACTGATTTATTAATCGTACCACACTACTGTAATATGTTGCCTATTATTCATTATTTATCTTTCTTTTTAGGCTGCCAATGCATTCTTGGCTCAGCGAATAAGCAGCATCAATTCGATCGCGGCTGTGTGTGAGGCAACAGGTGCTGATGTCGAGGAGGTAGCACATGCCATCGGCACCGACTCGCGCATTGGCAGCCGCTTTCTCAAAGCCAGCGTTGGTATGGTGCTTGTGGACATTAATCGACGTTGATATGCTTCTATGTGCGCTGTTGTGAAAATGTTGCGAATTGATGGAGATTAAAAACGGATCGACAAGTAAAATGAAATTACATTTCCAGCAGTGACTCAGGAGAATAACAGGTGTGTCATCTGAGGTGGGATGGTGGTAGGGATGTGAATATTGGTGAGGTTATAGTCAGCATAATGAGTCTGTCAGGGCTTTGGCCATTTTACTAGGTACAGTCACGTGAAAAAGTAAGTACACCCCATGTAAAGTTTTGACTTTTTCAACATATTTCAACATACAGATATTTGATCTTAATTTCAACAATATTGATATATAAAGGTGATATAATATAACAAATATCATGAAACATTTACATTTTGTAGTCCATTGTATAATTTCAATAAACATAAATGCAAATTTTGCACGTGGAAAAAGTAAGTATACCCTTGGCTCTAATAGGTGGTATTGCCCCCTTTGGCAGAAACAACCTCAAGTAGGCGTTTCTTATATCTGTCTACCAGTCTCTGACATCGACTGGGAGAAATTTTTGCCCACTCCTCCATGCAGAATTATTTCAGCTGTGTGATGTTTGAGGGGTTTCTTGCATGCACAGCTCGTTTCAAATCCCCCCACAACATCGCGATGAGATTTAGATCCGGGCTTTGACTTGGCCATTCCAGAACCCTCCATTTCTTTCTTTTCAGCCATTCCTTGGTGGATTTACTGGTATGTTTAGGGTCATTGTCATGTTGCAAGGTTCACCTTCGGTTGAGCTTCAACTTTCCAACAGATGGCTTCACATTATCCTCAAGCACTCTCTGGTGAAATGAAGAATTCATAGTGGATTCTATAATGGTGAGCTGCCCAGGCCCTGATGCAGCAAAGCTGCCCCAAACCATAATATTTCCACCACCATGCTTTACAGTTGGTATCAGGTTCTTGTGGTCAAATGCTCTTTGGTTTTCGCCAAACATGTCTTCTGGGACTGTGGCCAAATAGCTCTACCTTTGACTCATCTGTCCAGAGCACATTGTTCCAGAAGTGCTGGTCTTTGCCTCGGTGTTCATTGGCAAACTTTAGTCTTGCCCTGATGTTCTTTCTGGACAGCAAAGGTTTCCTCCTGGCACACATCCCATGTAGATCAAATTTGTGCAGCCTCTTTCTAATGGTAGACTCGTGCACTTTGACATCAACAGTGGCAAGAGCTACCTGTAGGTCCCGTGATGACATTCTGGGGTTCTTAGAGACTTCTTTCAGCATCTTGCGGTCTGCTCTCAGGCTGAACTTGCTGGGGTGGCCTGGCCTGAAAAAGTTGGCAGTTGTTTGGAATCTTCTCCACTTGTAGATGATCTTCCGGACAGTCGAATGATTGATTTCAAATTGTTTGGAGATCTTTTTAAATCCCTTCCCAGACTCGTAGGTATCTATAACCTTCTTTCTGAAGGTCTCAGATAGGTCTTTTGATCGAGGCATATTGATGCCGCACACTTCAACAACAAAGAGCAAACCAAACTAAATGTCTGAGGTTTAAATAAGACAGGTTCCTCCAAGATCCTCTCTAACGATGTTCTAATCATTTGCACCTGAGCTGGTGCACCTGATTCTAATTTTAGGTATTTGAAGTAGTGGTAAATGTAGGGGTGTACTTACTTTTTCCACATGCGAAATTTGCATTTATGTTTATTTAAATTATACAATGGACTACAAAATGTAAATGTTTCATGATATTTGTTATATTATATCACCTTTATCTATCAATATTGTTGAAATGAAGATCAAATAGCTGTATGTTGAAATATGTTGAAAAAGTCAAAACTTTACATGGGGTGTACTTACTTTTTCACGTGACTGTAGATGCTTACAAGATTAGGTTGGTGTCTCTCATGATGAATCTTCATTTAAACCATTATCTTTACTTTGGTTGTATGTTGACTTAACAAATCATGAATTTGCTCGTGCAATAATTAAGCCTTCCCCTCTAGAATAGGGGAAGGCTTATTGCTTTTGTCGGGTTAGTTTCTAAAATTAGTCCTCCCAATTTTTTATGGTTCCACAGAGTTCCTTAGACCCCCTCGGAGTACTACACCACCTTGAGAAAATTATTACTACTTTTATAAAACAAGGCCAAAAGTCTAACAGCGGCGTAGCCAGGCTTGCAAAATACACAAATGATTAACTTTTCAAACGGTTGCTAATGCAGTTTATAACATTAAACAAAGAAATTTGGAGGAATCCCGACGTCCATGAGGTAAGTTTTGCTTACAGAATTGAGGGAAGATCTACTGTATTCTATATACCCCCACAAGTTTGGAGGTGTGCTCATTTACCAAGCAGCTAGCTAGTGCTTGCCAAGCCAGCTGTTCCTTAACGATTTTGAATGGAGTGCTTGCTCGAATGCTTAAACCACTTGGCGATCTCCCCACAAGAAACTTGGTAAATAAACACACCCAATGTTCTTGAGACCTGACCCTACATCTCTACTGTAATCTACATACCCCAAAGAGGAATGACCCTTCCTTCAGCTCCCATAGTGAGTGGGTGTAGGCCTACTAGTAAATTTAAATGTTGGTTGATGGAGTTGGTCATCAACGTAACGGACACAAAACTGCCGCTACTTAAATATGTAGAAGATGATTTATTTTAACTTGCAGTACGTTTGCAGTCACTACGAAGGGACCAGTGTTTCGATTAGATTTACTATGATATTAATGTTATATTTCGAAAATGATATTGCCATTAAAAAACTGATGCTAATTCCTTACTTCTGCAATTATTATTAGTGCTGAACACCGCTTATCATTGATTAATGAACCATACACCGCTTCAATCCACTAACTTTATATTCATGCCATTGGGATTAAAGTGTTATGGTCATATTTACTATATTATTATTACGAAAACGATACAACTGAAATGATACACTACTGTATTAAGAAACCTAGGCTTAATTTGTCCAAAGCAGTCCGAAGTTGAGGCATAAGGCCTATAGAGCGGCTAGAGCGGTTAGGGTGCTGGCTTGGGATCCTAGGATCCTGGGTTCGAATCCCGGTCGATCGCTGCATTAACGCCAGGGGGGTTGACTCAGCCTGTCATCCTTCCGAGGTCGGCTAATTGAGTACCAGCTTGCTGGGATGAATGATCCCGGTGTGTACCCCGGTTTAGAATAGGTACACCGTAACCCTGCGCATCGTAAGAGTGTGACCAAGGGTTGGCGTCAGGAAGGGCATCCGGCCATAAAAACATTGCCTCAAACAGGGAACCATGATTGTCATGGGGCCCGCAAGGCTAACCCCCGCTCGAGCAGGGAAAATGGCCTTAAAACGATCATTCATTCATTCAGTCAATTGAAGTCGCACCGATGTAATGTTCAAAATTTTTAAGTGCGTACAGTACTGTAGTGCACCTTGTGACAAACAACAACAACAACATGCATTTTAAGGCCATTTTCCCTGCTGGAGCGGGGGTTAGCCTTGCGGTCCCCATGACAATCTTCTCCATTTTGCCCTATTTTCTGCATCTCTCCTTGTTAACCCCCTTGCCCGCATTTCTTCTTCCACCATCTTTAGCCAAATCTTTCTCGGTCTTCCCCGTCCTCTACTTCCTTCTACATTCATTTCCATCACTCTTCTCAACCAGTCACTTTCATCCTTCCTCAACACATGACCAAACCATCTCAACCTGTTCCTCTTCACAGCATCAATCACAGGCTCTATTCCCATAATCTTTCGCAATTCATCATTTGTCTTCCTCTCTCTCAACGATACTCCGCACATCCACCGAACCATTCGCATTTCCACCCTTTCCAGCCTTCGTTGCTGCTCTACGTTAATTACCCATGTCTCCCTCCCATAAATCATAACACTTCTCACACATGCAGCATACACCTTTCCCTTCAGCTTCAACGACACTCCTCTCATCAGCACGCCACTCAGTTCCCGAAACTTCTTCCATGCACATCTCACTCCAGCAACCGTTGCCGTGTCTGATCCACCTTCTCCATTCAGCATGTCTCCGAGGTAGCAAAATGTTTTCACACCTTACAGCTTCACGCAGTCTCCAAGATCCAACTCAACATTTCCTCCATCTGCAGCTCCCTCTGTGCACACCTTACATTTGAATGTAGTTGCCACACTGGTTAATGACCCTCTCAGACCACTACATTTTTGATTAACCCACTCAGCGCACATTGTACATTGAATGGAGTTCACTCCGACACCCTTCCTGCACACAGCACATGGCCACTTCCCAGTTCTTTCCACCTCACCACATGCTTTACCACTTGCCATCACCTTCGTCTTTCCTATATTCACCTTCAGACCTTTTGTCTCCATACATTCCTTCCACTTGTTCATCTTTTCCTTCAGTCCATCCATACTTTCCGCAATCAACACCAGATCATCTGCATACAACAACTCCCACGGTAAACCCTCCTTTACGTTCTGAGCCAGCACCTCCATCACAGCTACAAATAGTAGTGGACTTAGTACCGACCCCTGATGCACTCCCAACTTCACCTCAAACTCACCACTGTTCCCGTCCTTCGTCCTTACAGCTGTGCGCGCTCTTTTGTACATTGCTATCACTACTCTGATCAACCATTCCTCCACTTCTAACTTCCTCAATGCCCATGTCAATACTTTGCGTGGAACCCTATCGAATGCTTTCTCCAGATCAACAAACCCAAGAAACAACTTCTTCCTCTTCTCCATGTAGTGGGGCGGCTTAGCCCAAATATTCAAAAGAATTGTGCATTTTGTGAAACAAGCACCAAATTTGGCACAAATGTACATTAATATGTTGCGAACATTTTCAGATATTGGGCCACTTGAAATTCCGTAATTGTTTTTTTCAAATTTTTTCAAATTTCGTAATTTCAAATTTTTCGGGTGACACCGTCACAATTTCGGTCTTCGAGGCCGGCCGATAGGCAAAGTGTGACCGGAAGGGACGAGGTTCTCTTGACCACGTGGCCCTCGATCTGGGAAGCGAGAGGCGTTCCATTAGTGGACGCGCCCCTCACGCCCGACTTTTGGGCGGCCCCGGCAGGCCGTTTGTTTTGACGTTCCGTGACAGGCCCCGCACCCCCACCTCCGGGCCGACCGGAAGCTTGTGCTGAGTACATCATACCTGAACAACTCAGTGAGGCAGAACACAGCAGTGCACACCAGGGTGACCCCTTCAGTGCATAAACCAATTAACCTGTCCACTGCAGGGCATATAGAAATGAAGTTATTTTCTGCATATAATAATAATATAAGTTCAGTTCTATATAACAATTTCTGTTATCACCACTACCACTACAACTACCACTACTACAAGCTTTGTCTGGAATTTTGTGGACTAACAGACAAACAGACATACAGACAAGCTGGGATCAAAACATTACCTCCTTCCACCATTGAGTGTAGAGGTAAACATCATGGAAATTATATCATGCCCTAGATTTAATTCATGCTTACCCATGTATTTGCTTCACTGGTTCACAAGGTCTTTTGCATACATGTAATTCAGACTCTCGTCTTCATTGCTGACCACACAATGTTCGCAACATATTAATGTACATTTGTGCCAAATTTGGTGCTTGTATCACAAAATGCACAATTCTTTTGAATATTTGGGCTAAGCCGCCCCACTATATCGGCCGGCCTCGAAGACCGAAATTGTGACGGTGTCACCCGAAAAATTTGAAATTACGAAATTTGAAAAAATTTGAAAAAAAAAATTACGGAATTTCAAGTGGCCCAATATCTGAAAATGTTCGCAACATATTAATGTACATTTGTGCCAAATTTGGTGCTTGTATCACAAAATGCACAACAGGTTTGCTATGCTGCTACACTAATGTACTTCTCCTGCAACTGCCTCACAATAAAGAGCGCATCTGTCGTTCCTCTTCCTGGCATAAATCCAAACTGCATTTCATCGATCTTCACCTTCTTCCTTATCCTTCTCTCCAACACCCTTTCCAATACCTTCATTCCATGCTCCAATAACTTTATCGCTCGGTACGAGCCACACTCCAGAGGGTCACCTTTCCCCTTGTATAGAGGGACGAGGGTACTCAGTTCCCAAACCACTGGAATGCGGCCTTCTTTCACCACCAGATTGCAGATCTCTGTCATTCTCTTCACACCCCAACTTCCTGCTGCCTTCAACATATCTCCCACAACTCCCGTCCCCCTCCCGCTTTTCTACTCTTCATTGCTTTTATCGCTTCCTCAACTTCCTTCTCAGTTATCTTCTCTGCCGGTCCTAAAACTGGGTTACTCTCTATGTTGCCATCCCATTCATTCTCTGTATTCAACAGCATTTCCATATATCTTTTCCATCTTCCTTTAATTCCATCTGGGTCCACAACGATTTGTCCCACTTTATCCTTCAAGCAACTCACCCCCATCACATCACACCTCTCTTTCGCTATCTGCTTTGCAATCCTGAATACCGCTCTCTGACCCTCTTCCGAATCCAAGCGTTCTCCGAACATTTTCCTACATGCCTCCTGTGCCTTTGCTACCTCTTTCTTTGCAGCCTTCTAACTTTCATGCTCTGCTTTTTCTGCTCCCGTCCCCTTCGCCTTCTGCCAATCCTTGAACTTCTTCCTCTTCTCGTCAATCCTCTTTCCAACTTCATCATCCCACCACCATGTTTCCGAGTGCCTCAGTGGTCCTTTTGTCCATCCACATACCTCACCAACGGCTCCCAACAGACTATCTTTCATTGACATCCAACCATGTTCAAGCTCAACCACATCATCCTCTACCCTACTCAGCCTCTCTTTTAATGCCTCCCTTACTGTCACCTCTTTCAACCTCCACACCTTCATTCTCGGTTGGTACTTCACCCGCCGAGCTCTCCTCGCACCTTTCACCCTTATGTCGCAGACAACCAAGTGGTGCTGTGAAACGGCCTCCTCCCCCGGGATCACCTTTGTGTCCCGGAGGTGCCCCCTATCTCGCCTACGCACCATCAGGTAGTCAACGGTTGTCGTCGACCCACCTGACGTGTATGTAACAAGCTTATTATCCCCTTTCTGGAACTGAGTGTTACAAATCAGCTCCATCAGCAAACTCCAAAATCCTTTCACCTTCTCCATTTCTCACACCATATCCGTAACGCTTGTAGTGCACCTTGTGAGATTTAAAAAAAAACAGTAGTGTGCCACCTGTCTCTGTAGAAGCGACAACGTCACGTCACCCGCAAGTGGAGAATTGACGACATGGCAAGGGCTCAGTGGATGCCAAGTAGCTTTATCTCCCAGTCTCACATGTTTTGCCCTGTGGTGAAGTGTACTTAAGTATGCCTATCATGTACTTAAGTGAAGGTTAAGTTATGTTAGGGTGACCAAAATTTTTTTCCCTGGCAGCGCATCCCTCCTTTATAACACTTTGTGTATGGGAAGATCGTAATCCATAATGTCGCAATTTTTAGGAACTCATTGATGTAAACGATGTAAATTCATCACTATTTTTTGGCCACAGGATTTGGAGGGAGCTGTTTCCAAAAAGATGTTCTGAACCTCGTATATCTTTGTGAGTCTCTGAATCTTCCAGAAGTGGCTCGCTACTGGCAGCAGGTATGCTCCCTACTTGTTGTCATTGTTCTTTCAATATTGCAGAGAATAACAAGGTTACTTTCTCAGGAGTGTTGCTTGTGAGGCTCATGAGGATTTACCTCGACAGGTTGTGGAGATAAACGATTATCAGCGGAGGCGCTTCGCCACACGCATCATTGGTTGTCTCTTCAACACTGTTACAGACAAGCGCATTGCATTGCTTGGCTTTGCTTTCAAGAAAGACACTGGAGATACCAGGTTGTAACCTACTCGGTAGTTAGTAAAGCTGTAGCATAGGGATACTTTGTTTTTGTGTTTTCATGTGATTATTCCAATAAAATAGAGGATATCATATTTTATATATATATATATATATATATATATATATATATATATATATATATATATATATATATATATATATATATATATATATATATATATATATATATATATATATATATATATATATCGATGTATGTTTGTATGTATGTTTATATGCATGGAAAAAGTTAGGCACACCTACAAGATAGTCGTTTGTGAAGCAAATATTAAATACAATTAAAAATTTCTTTCAAACATAAATGAGGGAGCTCTCCAAGGAGAGGCTGCATTTTCCGTTCATCACAAGACGAAGGCAATTTTTCACACCTAGCATGTGCATCATGGTAGAGGTATAAGCATAGAAAAACACTTTCGCCTGGTCAATGTTTAGCGAAGGTTGCGTGCTTTCATTGACATACTGTTTTACAATGGCTCGTATAAGGCTTGGTGAAGCCTGAAGATGGCAACTTATTGGGATGAAGAATGCTGAGATGTCTTGCTGTGAAGTTTGACATCACCTTGGCTTCCATCAGCTTATCAGAAATTTGGTCCACAAACACCAACAATGCTAATGACAGGTCATGATCTGGAAGATATGCATGACTTAGGTGACCTCTAAAGGAGAAAATGCAGCTCTAATCAGGCTTGTCAGACGTTTTCCTTTTGCTACAATGACAGTGTTGCGGCATGAATGGAATCTGCTTCAGAGGGTATCCACAAGAACTGTCCATAACCGGCATCATGCTGCAGGTTGCAAAATCAGCAGACTGATACAACGTCCTTTCTCACCCCAGAACATAAAGTGGCCCACCATGCATGGTGCCGTGCATGTCAATACTGGAATCTCGCATCCTGGATGAAGATCCATTTGTCTGATGATAGCAGATTTCTCCTGCAGACGACTGATAGCAGACATGTTTGGCAGCAATCTCACACAACCTATACACCCAAGAACATTGTGGAGTCCATCCTGTTTGGTGGTATATCTGTTATGATATTTCCCTGTCACTGTAGTGTACAGGGAAACCCGATGGGTAGAAAGTATTGTCAGGACATTTTGGATTGTGTTGTTCCACATTTTGACAACTTACCACTTCTCTCAAGATGACAAATGCCAGACTCGACCATTCTCGTGCAGTTACAGACGTTTTGTGAAGATTTGCTATTACAACATTGTCTTTTCTAGAAAGGAGTCCTGATTTTAAATCAAATATAGCACATTTCAGACATTCTCGTACATATATTTAAGATAATGGGCCCTCCCTCCTGTGCATATTCTGGCACAGTTGGAGGCTGCTTTGCACCATGAATGGCACCAACTCCCTTTGGATTCTCTCCGGTGGCTTGTTTAGGGGGTGAGGAGAGTTGCAGCATTCATTCGTTCAAATGCTGGTTACACACATTATTGACGTTTTTAGACGTTCATTTCCCTGTGACATTATTGGATGTCATCATTCACTGATCTTGAGACCTATAATCACAGGACGTGTTGCCAGCAACCCCATTCTAATGTCCGTGTTTTGTTTTTGGAATAAAACAGTGCCATTACAGGCATCCTCAACAAAACATGAATTTATCTCGTATTTTGTCAAACATGCATATGGTTTCATTTTTGAATCGACTGCCTCTAACCTCACCCCTGCTCCCTCTTTCCTTCCGCCTCCCCTTTGCAAAAAAAGTAAAAGTTATTTTTGAGTATATATATTTGCACACGTGCTAAGTCTGATTGCTTTCTCTCAGGGAGTCTTCAAGCATCTATATTTGCAAGTATCTGATGGAAGAAGGTGCAAAGCTGCATATATTTGACCCCAAAGTACAAAAGGAGCAGATCATCGGTGATTTGTCTCAATCTTGCATTGTGGGCGAGGAGCCCGACAGAGGTGTGCTTTTTCTCTAATGTTAATTTTACGGGGAGATGGAAATGAAGATATGGATAAAAATAAGAGGGAGGGAATTGGAAAGATGTAGATAGATAGACCGATCGATAGGATCAAGAGAAAAGGGAGAATCAGAGGGAGGGAATGAGATGGATGAGAATTCATTTATGAGTTTTAAAAACAAATTGAGTTTTAAGATTTGACCTGATAATTTTGGCCATATCAAACACGAGCTTCAGCTTGGGTGTTTGTTACCTTTGGTTCTTCCTATTAGCCATGAACCAAAAGAGAGACCCCTTGTGTTGAATCATATTTCACCAATCTTGCACTAAAATGCTCTCACCTATATTTATTTGAATGAAGCCCTTCCCTAAAAAGCACAGGTTGTAATTATCCTGGAATCATGGAAGGGAAATGAGGGGTGGAGGGAGGTGGAGAGAGAATAAATATTTGATCAGAATAAATAACTTCAGGGCAAAAAAGTAGAAATCCACCAGTTATTAAATTCCTGACCACATACGAGGGTGGTCAAAAAGTATTTCCCTCCCAACCTTGCATGGATGCGACTGTAACAGCGATGTTCGATACAGATGTTGGTTTGTAACTACATAGTTTCCAGTCAGTCACACATTTGTTTTTCTCCGCAGACTCCTGATCATGCAATTAGTTAGTGGGAGTACTGAATGTCTGACCTCACCTATTAATGGGATATTTTGAAGGTGCAAACTTGTGGGAGGGAATGAAAAAGTACCCCATCCCCTTTCCCAACAATGATGGTTTTACAAGTGATACTTTGTTGGCACAGATGTGAATCCTTTTCTGCGTAGGTTCCAGGTAATCTCGAGCATTTTTCTCGCAGTCAGTGAGTGAGTGAGTTCTGTTTTTAGCTTTGAATCACAGAAAAGAGCAAAACATATTTTAACTCCCTCCCCCATTCGTAAACAACCTTTATTGCTCATAACAATGTTTTACATTTTTGGGGCTGAACCAAAGCTAATTTGCATTGTTTTGTTGTTTTTGGATGTCATTTTACTGCTTTGTGTTAAATTTTGCCAAAAATACTTTTTTGCCATTACGCTCTCAGCTTGACAGGATCCTAGTAACCCTGCAAAGACAAACAACTTGCAAAAATTAATGAGCATCCACATGGAACTCGATACATCTTGTACTTGCAGTTACAAAACTGGTGACGGTGGAGAAAGACGTGTACGAAGCTTGTGAGGGGGCACACGCCATTGTCATCTGCACAGAGTGGGACGTCTTCAAGGTGTGGGTGGGGGTTAGCGGTGAGGAAGGGCAGGAAGCTGAGACAACTCTTTCATGAGGTTTCATCTATTTCACTAAATGTGTTTCTTCAAGCTATTTTCAATGCATAGGCTAACCATTGCGTTGTACATATTCTTTGATTCAAGTGTTGCAATCTCGTTTGCACCAATTATCTGTAATTTTACCAGAACCATTTCCTTGCTTTTAAGCCCTGCTTTTTTGGTGTAAACTTGGGTCTTCATATTGGTTTGTTCCATGATCCAGCAAAACACCCAACAACAACAACAACATGCATTTTAAGGCCATGTTCCCTGCTAGAGCGGGGGTTAGCCTGGTGACAGATGTTTGATATTCGGATATATATGCAGATATACATATATTTGATATATATGCAGCAAAACACCCAGATGTTTGATATTCGCTCAGAACAATGTGTATGCTTGCGTAAGAAATATATGCCATTGTTTCGTTCGCACACATGTACTACCAAAATTGAAATGCTTGATTGCAAGGATTTGAGAATGAAATACTTTTACTTCCGAACCACCCATGTTTTTTCACCCAAACATGGTTATAAATTTTCCGGAAATTTAATGGACTATGTTGTTATTGTACTGCTTATGAATCTTTTTTGCTATTCCAACAATCCAAATTGGTTGGTAAAAGCATTCCACTCTCAAGTGGGTTTGATGCACATCTTTTTGGGGCTTCTTCAATTACCCCTCTTCTGAACAGGTACAACTGGTTGCTCCCTCTTGACTGAGAAGTCTCCAGGTCCTGCAGGCTCCAGTGTGCACAACCTGCAGTTTAAAATTCGGTTAGGGCCTCTACCCAGTCTGTTGTCATGGAAGGATTCACATTTGAAATCTATACATTTTAGAAACAAGTGTTGATGAGTTGACAGTATTTCTTAATGGCAATCTAAAGTTCCATGTGCAATTCTACCAGACTCGGTGGTGTAATAGAGCGTCCGCTCCAAATCTGGGAGGTCGGTTGTTCAAAACCTGGCTGAGTCATACCAAAGACGATAAAAATGGTACGTGCTGCTTCCTTGCTTAACAGTCAGCGTTTAAAAAAAGAAGAGCACGAACAATCCCCATGGGTTGGCATCCATAGGGATGAGGAAATTCCTCCTTAGGAAATGCCCCGATCAGTGCGGTGAGAAATGTGGCACCACTGTTGTGACATCACTGCTACCCAGAGTCCCCCGATAAGTGACTGCGCTTCCCCCAAGCTCGCCCTGTGCGCACGTGTGTGCGTCAGCTCCATTACAAGCCTTGGAGCATGTAAAGGAAAAAAATATCTAATGCCTCTTCCACTTCCCTTTACTTCTTTTCCCCTCGCAGGAGTTAGAATATGAGCGTATATACCACGGAATGCTGAAACCGGCATTCATCTTCGATGGAAGACGTATTTTGGACTCGTTGCACGACAAGTTGCAAAACATTGGCTTTCAGGTCAGGTGATCATTCATCGGATTTGTGAAACTGTTGCAATGAAGCAGATCGTACTAGTTTGCCACGTCTGTGTTAAAATCTAATTGGCTATTTGACCTGGCTCTCTGCCTTTCCCTTTCAGGTGGAGACCATTGGAAAGCGTGTGGTCAAAAATGGCATCCCATACACTCCAACAAGCTCAAGCAAAGCTGACCCACTTGCCCCTCCTGCCAAGAAGGTTAAGTTGTAGCATAAGAAGGTTCATTCCTACATTCCACAACTTAAGTTGTAGCAGGATTCATTACACTACAGCGTGTGATTTTAAGAAAAAAAATTGCGTAAAGTTCTCCTTTTTTAATTTCACACATTCCTTATGCATTCATGTAATAATGGAGGGTTGACTTTTTACTTGTAGCTAAATATTTATGTTCTTTTATCGTATATGCAATTGTACCAAATGGTTTCAGTTTTGAAAGCAGGTGAGCTTTGCGCTCCCTGAAGTGTAGCAGACTTTGGGTCAATTGCCATTCATTCTCTAGCATTAGAGGACATTTCCCTCTCAGTAGTACAAAAAGAATGTGCTTGAGAGGATTTTCAGGTCCCCAGTATTTACTTTATGCTTTTAGTGTTGAATTTCAGGGAATTCATACTTGCAATGTGAGGATAGTTGGGGTGAAGGAAAGGAGGAAATCAGTAAGAGAAGGAGAAATACAAGGAGGGGAAGGGAGAGTTCCACCATTTTTTTTGTGTATGTAACATCTAGATGGTTCCTTTTGACAAGAGGAGTTCAAATAGCCTTAGTGCTTTATCATTCGCAAGTACGGTACCAAGTATTTTCATGCCATGTCTTTGAATTTTGTCGCCGATTCTCCTGCTTGCTTTATGTTTACCGATGCTAAATAGTATTGACTGTGATGTCCAAACAAGAAGGCTTTCTTTATAGTGCAGCAGATAAACACAAAAATTGTGCATTTTATGAGAAAAGCATGAAATCTTTAACATAGTTAGTGCATACCATAAGGTTTATTTTCAGATGTGGAGGGAAGTCAGATTTGACCTCTGAGAACCGTGAGGTCAAATCCAAAATGGCCGTCAGTCCACCGAGTCTAATGTTCAAACGCGCTTAATTTTGGAACCAAATAGTGCAGAAAAACATTATAGGTGTCATTTCCAACTAAATTGGGGATGCCCAGAGGTGAATGATGCTTTCAATGAACTCCTAGGCATGCCAAGTGAGGTCAGTGAAGGCTCAATGTTACTGCTAGAGCGATTTGTGGTGCTGATGTACGATAGAACCAGCGAGAGCACGGAAGTGAATGATGCCAGGAAACAGCTCTTCACACAGAAGTGTAGAACTCTAGAGAACATTCCTCCAACCCAGGCAACACTCAAGCAGCACATCAAGCGCACTTGCTACCAGGCCAACTGTTGTAACCAGGCATTGGTCATGGATCCAGAGATGCCAGACCCACCTGACTGGGGCTGGACAAAGGAGACAACTAGGTGGCAGCCTCTTTGGACCACTCTTCCTGAAGCATAAAAATCGTGCCATGAATTGATCGACTGTGGCTGCAAGAAAGGGTGCACTGGACGCTGCAAGTGTGCCAAAGCTGCATTCAAGTGCACTGCACTGTGCTTCTGTTCTGGAGACTGTTAGATTTAGATCATTACCAATTTTCATCATTGCACTTGATTTAATGTAAGCTTTGGTGGACATACTTGGTTAACTACAGTTATTTTTTCAGAGGTTATTGCATCATTCCTTGCAGTGTAAACACTTTTTTTTTTCATCATTTCTGGTCTTTGGGTGTTCTGTACCTATCCCTGTACCTGAAAAAATAAAGTTTTAAAAGTTCAAATGAACTTTTTCCAATAGCAGTTCCAACTGCAGCATCATAAAAAGATATTTAACGTAATTTGACCTTGACCGTGACCTAAATGCATGTCCTTGAGTTCTGGCGATCTCAAAAGTATCACCAAATGAATGGGCATCCCCAATTTAGTTGGGAATGACGCCTATAAGCGCGTTTGAACATTAGACCCGGTGGACTGGCGGCCATTTTGGATTTAACCTCTCACGGTCCTCGGAGGTCAAATCTGACTTCCCTCCACATCTGAAAATAAACCTTATGGTATATACTAACTATGCTAGAAATTTCATGCTTTTCTCAAAAAATGCACAATTTGTTAAAATATGAGAGCTTATCCGCTGTACTATTAGTCGAGAATATTTCAATTTTTTTTTTTTTTTTTAAAGCACAATATATATTTTAAGTTTTAAGTGCAGAAGGGTTGGATCCATGGTAATTTGGAACGACCTGTAATAAGGGAAGGGAAATAAGACAATGAGTGGACGGACTCGCATCACTAGACCACGCGGGGCAGACAGATTGTCCCAAACCCTGAAGGACCATTTGAGCCAGATGTTTTTTTTGCTGACGATCCATTAGTGGCCTGAAATTAACTTGACTTCCTGAAGGTTCAAAGCAAAATCCCCCATACTGCTGCCTTCAGGTGGATTTGAACCCACAACCTCTGGGATGTCAGTCCAGTGTCTTCACCAACAAGCCACTGTGTATCCAAATGTGAAAGCTTGAGATACATGTACGGTACTTTGCCTAAACAATGAATTTTCTTGATAAACTTTTTCAAAGATCATGTGTCAGTGTGTGTCATTCTTGTCAAGTCATATTTTTGTCTCAGTATTGAGACAGCCACAACACGTTAAATTAGATTGACCAATTGAATGGCCAGGCAGGTTACAAGTAGGCCCACTTCATCAGGTTTCTGGATCTGCTCTACTCTGCTGCACCACGTTTTTCAAAAAGAGTTCTCCTGCAAAATAAACGACAGGTTGGAAAATAAATGTAGTTAACTTTTTCTCAGCTGCCTCCAATCTAAGAACGATATTTTCACAACTTTTGTATAAATTCAGTTAACAATATTACTGGAAGGGAATGATTCATGTGAACCTTTTGGTCAAATCAAATCGTCCTGTAAGCACGAGTTGTATTCCTTTATGCTTACAAAAAGCCATTGTGTAACTTAACTAGCCTCCGGTTCTTTTAGACATTAAAATAAACTCAATGTATGCACACCAGCTTTGTAGGATGAGCGGACGAGAGGGCCACTGGCTGTGTAGAGGAATCCCATTTTTGTGCCCACGTTTTCCCAGTGCAAAAACTTGGCTGGAGTCACATATTCTTCCACCTAACGCCGGGAGCAAAAGAACAGGTGACGGTGGCTTCTCTATAACATTTCTAAACAACTTTGCGAACACTTGGAGAGGTCAAGCTTTAACGTGAACACGTCTACCTTGAGGTGCCGCCGAGTGGGTTGCATGTACTGTCCGAGAGTTAAGCAATCCACGCCTGCATCCCGTAGTTCTGGAATATAGGAGCCGAAAGTTAAGATTAAAAAGCCTCACCAACAATTGCTCCATGTAGGGGCATCTATATATTACGTAAGCAAAAGGACAAAGGAAGTGGGTTTGGTGCTGCCATTTGCATACATTGTGTACAAAGTCCCATTTGAAAATCTCCAATTATGCAACACTGATTTCCAAAGTAGTCATCATTGGTATTTGATTACTACAAATAATGGCACCAGGGTTAAAACCCATGATATCCTCTCAGTGACCACACCTCAATTGGCTTCCTCTCTTTTAGGATCCTGTGATAATACACTCAAATCAGCAATGATGGAGTTGGTTTGAACATGGAAACAATAGGAGAAAACTCATGCATTGCAAAAATCTAATCAAAGTAGCAACGATTAATGTGAGAACTATCCGTCTACCTGAAACAAGGGAAGAGATTGCATTCAACTTTGAAGAACAAAACATTGAAATACTTATTAGCATTCAGGAACATACCAATTAAACAAACCAATTAAATACAAAAATATTACATTTCTGTTTTGCGGGGCTCGGCGACCGCCAAGGCCGAAGCGGGGCAGACTAGCTCTCATCGACATGTTGAATAAGAATACGGGTCAAGAGATGGAGAAACTGCACAGAGCAATGCTTGATTGAGAGGATTGAAAGTTCAGGATGAATGTTATCTGAGTTCGGCCAAAGAGCCGACTTAAGAAGATTTCCAAAGAAAGACTAGGTTCATGTATAATGTTCATTATTTTTTACTATCAAATTAGACTTGCAGCTTTAAAATTTAATGGAAGATAGTGTCAGTATTTTGATATACGTACTTGAGGAGAGGTGTGTGGTGGGAAGGGGCTTTCAGATCGTTATCCATTGAGGTCACATGCGAGTTATTTTGATTCGGGTTTGGGTGCTTGCTTGACGTCATTTGTTTTATGCTTTCTACATGGTCAATTGATCGGTGTGCATCAACCAATCAGCAGTTTGATAGTATTTGATCTTTAATCATATTTCGGAAGATTAGATAGCCGGCTGAAGTCAACTACTTTAGTACAGGGTGTTCCAATGATGCCATGATTTTATACAAGAGGAACTATAAATGGCAAACATGAAACTGGTACCATGATACAGAACAAAGTCGAAAGTTTTGTTTCCTGTAAGGATACAGTTCTGATTGAGCACAGCATGCATCCGTATAGTTCTGCTCCAACTCCATCCAATTTGTAAAAATTCTGCATTGTGATCTCATCATTTAAAAGTGCAGTCTTCATTCTGACGTTATTTTCAAGGTGAAAGGTCAATTGTTTGCTGTGCTGCTCAATGCTTCAGTCTGCACATTGTGGCATTGCGCTACTTCCTGCCTAAAATTTATGTCGCTGCCAAAATATTAGAAATTCCCCACGCTTCCAACCTTAAGTAACGTTGAAAGATTGCAAAAGATTCCACAAGGAATACTCGATATCAAATTGAGTTTAAAATTTTTTCCCCCATTTTGTCTCGTGTAACCACAAGTCCCCACCCTCTGGGGCATGAACAGGGGGTCAAATACATTTTTTTTTTTTTTACATATTTCATGTGTCCCCCAATGTTGATGGCATGTACAAAGTTTCATAAAAAACATGCCCATAATTGCATTTCTTGGTATTTGACCTTTTCAACATGATACTGATAGTGCTCTTGCACCTTCCTGCCATGTGGTGATCATATCTACCGAGTTTGGTGAATTTCTGCACAGGTGTTTAGGAGGAGTTATCGCGACAGACGATTAATTATAATCCGATTATAATTGGGGCCGATTCATTATAATCCCCCACCACTTTTTTTTTTTCAAAAAGTGTGGGATATAATTAAGTTGCATTCTGTTGAGATAAATACTAAACGAAGGAAATGGGAGCAATAATATCCTACTGTTGGAATGTAAGAAATTAAATTATCTTGGGTGAAGGTTGTTGAGAAATGGGACAAAACCAGTTTGATTCAGAGAGGATTCCATGTTACCTTTCATCGTGCCCTCCACCTGCTCATCGGTCTCTCCCAGGCCCAACATGAGAGATGTTTTGGTGATCATAGTCGGATGCACCGCTTTAGCGTGTTTCAGCACTGACAGCGACTGATTAAAGTTGGCCCTGGGATCTCGAGCCTTTCTATTCAAGGGAAAATATACAATTAAATCGCATGACGTATTATGTATGATTCCTTAATAAAAAATAAAAAAACCCTAAAACCCGAGCAGACCACCAAAAATACTGTAATGTGATAATGTGGTGCGTAAGACTTTTATAAGTGGTGAGGGAAATGTCTGCAAGTATTCAATAGCAATAATGGGGAATATAGCAGGTTCTTGGCGCCTGGTGTTGGCTTAGCGGTTAGGGTGCCGGCTTGGGATCCGAGGATCCTGGGTTCGAATCCCGGTCGATCGCTGAATTAACACCAGGGGGGTTAACTCAGCCTGTCATCCTAGGTCGGCAAATTGAGTACCAGTTCACTGGTAATTCCCTGTGTGTCGCAAGAGGCGACTAACAGGGTTGGCGGCAGGAAGGGCATCCGGCCGTAAAACATTGCTTCAAAAAAGGCCAACCCCTGCTCTGCAGGGAAAAATGGCCTCTAAAGGTGGTTCTATAGCAGGTTCTTGGCACAAAATTATTTTGATAAAGCTAATTATACATGAATATTGAAAATGTTTTAAAATTTTTTTTGCAATTCCTTATCAAAACCATGAAGAATAGACAGTATGAGGTTTGATGTTTTCCTGTATCCGAGGGAAGCAAAATATTGGGAGAATGGAAACTATGATTGTTTATTTATTTATTTGCAAAGGTTTGAACCCACACAATGCACCAGTTGGAGAAAACTATTTTGGGAGGGCATGACACCATTCTCTATTAGTCTATTTGATTAGACATTTATAACCTCACCATATTTGTTCTCAATTTTTTTTTCCTTTTCTCACCGCTTGTATCTAATTTTTCCCTCTTTCCTCTTCCTTCTTTTCCTAACTTTTCTCTTTACAATTAAAACCCCTTCCTCCGTCCCCCAACCTCAACGGCAAAAGTTTTACGACCATTTTCCTTATTTTTTCTGAGGGTTGGATGATGATGATGATGATGAAAAAAAACCAAAACCACCGTTTAGAGGCCATTTTTCCCCGCAAAGCGGGGGTTGGCCTTTTCGGGGACTGTGGTAGTTGTTGTTTTTTGGTCCCCTTTTTGAAGCAATGTTTTACGGCCGGATGCCCTTCCTGACGCCAACCCTTTTTGCCGCCTTCAACGACAAACAGGGAATTACCAGTGAACTGGTACTCAATTAGCCGACCTCGGAAGGATGACAGGCTGAGTCAACCCCCCTGGCATTAATTCGGCGATCGACCGAGATTCGAACCCAGGATCCTAGGATCCTAAGCCGGCACCCTAGCCGCTAGCCCAACACCAGGGATCAATGATGATGATGATGATGGAATGATGGTATTTTTCCATACAGATCCATTGCATCAGTTTTGTGCAAATCCAAACATTCCATACATTTTTTGTCCTTTTCTATTCATGACTTTTTTTGTACATCCTCTCGGTACATCCTCCTTTAACTAGGAGCTTTAATGCTTTCTTCATAGCTTCATCTTCTGACCTTCGTTGCACAGGACCATACCAACCAGGTCTTCTCTTCCTAAGTTCTTCACTCGTATTGATTTTTTATCTCTTCCTGATCTCTCAGCCTGGCATTCCTTCTTTCAGAGACGAGCCATTCATCCATCGTATCTTTCTCATCTCTGTTCTTTCAATTGTTTTTGCATCCTTGTTCTGGAGTGCCCACATTTCACTTCCATACATCAAGCCTCCACTACCTCCCCCCCACACACACACACACTCAACCACTGTTTGTATATTTTTTAAATAATAAAAAGCTTTAAAAGCTTACTTTTTACAAGAGGGGGTACATTATGTGTTTCTTCTTTCATATCTAAAATTTTCACGTTTTAAAAGTATCATTTTCTTTAAAAGATTCAAACAATGCTTGTTGCTTATAATGTGGCGTATATATATATATATATATATATATATATATATATATATATATATATATATATATATATATATACACACAATACACATACGCACAATCCCTGGTGTTGGCTTAGCAGTTAGGGTGCCGGCTTAGGATCCCAGGATCATGGGTTCGAATCCCGGTCGATCGCTGAATTAACGCCAGGGGGGTTGACTCAGCCTGTCATCCTTCCGAGGTCGGCAAATTGAGTACCAGCTTGCTGGGATGAATGATCCCGGTGTGTACCCTGATTTAAAATAGGTACCCCGTATCCCTGCGCATCGTAAGAGTGTGACCAAGGGTTGGCGTCAGGAAGGGCATCCGGCCATAAAAACATTGCCTCAAACAGGGAACCATGATTGTCATGGGGCCCGCAAGGCTAACCCCCGCTCTAGCGGGGAAAATGGCCTTAAAACGATCATTCATTCATATATACATCATTGCTCTGTTATGATCACCAATCTGACCTTTAACTCCAAGATGATGTTTATACGGTTTCATTCCCCCCCCCCCCCCCCCCCCCAATCTCCCAATGCTAAATCATGCTCATGAAGAAGATTCCAAGTCCAACTATGTGGCACAAACCTTTGCAGTGCCCGAACAGTCTCAACATTGTGAGCGAAAACGTCAAGTCCAGAGTTCACCACAGTCTCCACAGAAGAAAGTGAACCTCGGAAGTCTGGTGCTAAGCATTCCACCAAAAGTTCAGCCTTCCTAGGAGGTACACATTGATGGGTGAGGGGCTGCAGCAGTGCAGTGCTCGACACCTAGAACATTCGTTTAAATAAATAAATAAATCGAGCTCACAATGCTTTCGGTGCTTTTCATCTCATCAGTAATGAAAATATTACAAATTGTGCCTTATCCAATCTTTCTTTGTGTGTAGCACCAATCACATTCAGACTGTTTTCCCTAGAAAAGAATATTGAAGTCCCAAGATTGTCTGCAAGTGGATAAAATGATGCAAGCACCATATACATTACACAACAATTTAACAGGGGATACAAAGACATGTAGCACCCATAGATAGGTCAGATCATTCCCTTTTATAAGCCAAATCATGCATTTCGCACCATGAAACAAGTGAATCGAATCACCGGCGTTCAAAAGGTAAAGGGACAAATTTCACGATTATAATAAGATCATGCTCCAGTCGATCACTGGTTGTAGCTACTCTCCCATCACATGACGAGGAGAGCATGACCTCCAGTGAGTAAATTCTCGTTACAAAGCTTTAAATTTGTCAAGCATATCACGATTGCCATCTTCAATCTTTTAAGTGAAAATTACCTGATATGTCAAAGTGCATTCGGGGAAAACCCTGAGACTATCTGCTTACATGTCCTTCAGGATCCTGATGGTCTTTGCAATGTGCTCAGCCCCTCCGTCAACCAAATCTGCAGGACAAGCCAAAAGTTGTCACAAACCAAGTAAAGAGTACATCTTTACACAATATATCCCATATCGAAAATTCCCAACTTTCCAACAGTGAGAGAGCAAGGTCGCAATTCATATCGTGCCATCGCAATTCATTCTTAAAATGAACATCATATTCACGAATGAATGCCGGCTCACCCGATTCACTGAATGCTCAAGGTCGTTTATGAGTTACCGCACAAGGAACTTCAATGTAGGTGGAGGCCTTTAAGCCTGCACAATGGTTGACAACCTATGGCTGTTTGTCCATGCCCTATCCGTTTAAATGCTAAGCATCAAGCGAGGAAACAGCAGGTACCGTTTTTAAAGTCTTTGGTATGACTCGGCTGGGATTGGGTTGAACCACCTCCCAGACTCGGAACGGATGCTCTAACCATTACGCTACCAAGTCTGGTACCTTGTCCTCCATTAATGTTTAAAACAAACACATGTAAAATATGGTATAAAATGCAACCTTGACTCACAAATTACTCAAATGAAATGTGAGTGCATCTTAGCTCTTCACGCCACAAACCTGAAACTATAAAAGCCATTTGATGGACCCAAATATGTGAATCTCATAAGTTTCCCTCTTTACCATCTCTGTCAACTGAAGTGAGAACCACATAGTCCAGGTCCCAAGCTGCAATGGCTTTTGCGGTGTTCAGCGGCTCATTGGGGTCCAGGGGTGGGGGCTTCCTCGACGTTTTCACCGAACAGAAGAGGCAGCCCCGTGTGCACGTGTCTCCCATGAGCTGCGACGGGAGGGTTAATACTTGCACTCTCACCGAAACCACCAACTGCTGAAAGTCTTACACGTTATCAGAAACAAACATCGGAATACACATTGCAAGAAATAACTACACCTGATATGAACATGATGAACCATGAACATGAACCTGAACATGATACATGTGTATATATATATATATATATATACAGACTTGGCATTTAATATGGAATTTTTTTTTTTTCTTGACTTGGGTTTACTTTCTGAACTCAGTATATCAATCTGGTGAGTTTATTTTACCCTTCGGTGATGTCTTTGTTGAAAGAACCATGTCACTGATTGTCTTTCGCAGCAAGAAGTCAATAACAGGATTATATCACAGGTGGCGTGACAAAATGTAAGGACAGGTACATTTGACGATTGGCTTCACAAACGGGTATATAAGGGTTGTTGCGTTCTGTATTAGTGGAAAACAACTGCTGCACGTCTACAAAAGTTATTGCCGCTTCCTCTGGAGATGGTCCGTCAACTTGACAATGCTGTTTGTCATGGAGTGGTGGCTTTACGAAATTCTGGCATGAAACGGCGTGCTATTGCTCGGCAGTATGGCATCACTCAAGGTCAGGTGTCAAAGATCCTGAAACGAAATCCTCAAAGGGGTGTCCCTACTCCAATACCGAGGCCAGGACGTCCACGTAGAACCACAAGGAGAGATGATCGCCAGCTGCACCGGTTAGTCTGCAATGGCCGTACCAAGTCAGCTAATCGGCTTAGGGCTGAGTGGCAGCAACTGACAAATGTGCCTGTATCCAGAAGGCTAGTCAACCAACGACTGGTTCAAGCAGGCTATCGTGCCAGGCGTCCCCTGAGAAAGCCACGCCTGACCAGACAACACAGCCAGCGCCGATTGCAGTGGGCCAGAGAGCACCGTCAATGGCAGCCAGGACACTGGAATCACGTGACCTTCAGTGACGAGTCTAGATTTCTGGTCTATCGTCAAGATGGCCGCGTCCGAGTGTGCAGACAAGTGCATGAAGCCCACAACGAAGATTGTATAGTGCCAAGAGTCCAAGCTGGAGGTGGTGGGGTGACCGTTTGGGCTGCTTTTCATGCAGGGGGCAAAACTGACCTGGTTGTTCTGAATGGAAACCTGAACCAGTTCAAGTACAGGTTCATTTTGGAAGAAACATTGCTTCCATTTGCTCGTGCAGCCTTTCGAGGAAACTTTGTCTTCCAAGATGACAATGCACGGCCTCATCATGCTCGCATGATCCAACACTTTCTTGCTGAACGTGGTGTAGAGCATATGAAGTGGCCTGCCATGTCCCCGGATATGAATCTGATAGAGAACTTGTGGGCAGAATTAACGCGTCAAATCGACAACTTGGAGCAGCAGCCGACCTCTGTGCATGAATTGCAGCAGACTATTGTCACTGCATGGCAAGCGATTCCTATCCAAACCTTGGCAAATCTCGTGATCAGCATGCCTCGACGTGTACGTGCTCTCCTGAATGCTCATGGGGGTTACACGAAGTAATGAACTGTAATTTTACTGTCCGTAATCCCAGTCATAATTTAGCTTTTATTTTTGTTGAAAATTTGTTTGGCTAATGTGCAAAATAAAGAGATACTTCTGGAAAACGTACAGAGGTTTAACACAGTACTGTCCGTGAATTGAGTTCGATATCAGTTAACATCACTTTCAAGGATCAATTTATTTGCTTCGAAATGTCAAATGTGGTTTTTGTTTATTTTAAAGGTCACATTAACAAAATCTAGAATAATTTCAACATAATTCCAATGAACTTTTGGTTCTAAGTCATCTTGAAAAGTAAGTTCACCCCCACAAAAATAATATTCCATATTAAATGCCAAGTCTGTATATACTTGTCAGCATGCATTGCCAGGGATGTCAAATGAGCACAATTGTTCCGTGGAGAATGATATATGCCTTGGCTGGTTTGATCTCGCCTATACCATGATTGTAGCTGTGGCTGTGCCATCTTCACCACCTCCCCAGCATTCACCAATGTTTGGGCAACGAGCTTCTTCGCACACCTGAAATGAAACGGCAGATGAACATTTTTTCATTTCTCCCCATTTAATTCCCATCCCATTATAACTGGTTTTATGTCCCTCTTTCCCCAATCAGAAAGTATTAAAATTTGAGACGGGGAGATTGGTGAAATCCCGGCTGAGATGAGCTGGACATTTGGTGTGGATGGGGGAAGCAAGAATGGCAAAGAGCGGATATGTTGAGGGAATAAGGTAGAAGGAAAAGAGGGAGACCACGGTTGATAGGGGGAGGATTGTGTGAAGAGGGATATCAGTAAGGTGGGGGTGGTTGGAGAGTGGAGGGAGTTGGCTGAGGATAGAGGGGAGTGGAGGAGTATCGTGGTCAAAGCAGGGCTCGAGCTTGGTGTCATTGGACCTCACCCCTTATAAAAGGAACAGGATGAGAACAACAACATGTAATAAGCTTAGACAATGCCGAGCGTACTGTGTGCAAGTTGAGTTCCCGCAAGCTGTTCTTCAATCGGTTGTAATTTTTCCCCAATGGAATTTCGGTCTTCAGCCATGGTGGTAGCCTTAATCTACAATGATTAGTAAGCAAAGGTACAGAAAAAATCAATTAGTACGACAGTGTAGCCATAAAGTGACTAAAAACTTGAAAATAATGAAATAAAGTGATACTAAATGAGATTATGACGTGTATGTAGATCTGGTAGTGTACACGTCGTTCATACGTAATTATGGGGAAAAAACATCACCCAGACACGTGTGTGTGTATGTTGTTTAAAATATTACAGTACCTTTCCCCCTTGCCACGTTTCAAATTGCCTTTGTATTCCTCCCAAGAGCTTTGATCAGCGAGATCCCCAGATATAAAGTCTTGAAGGTTTAACCCATCATCTGGAACTGCGCGGCCTTTCTGTGCTTCACCCAGCCCTGCTTGGGACTAGTGAAAGATTAGAAAACATGAAGGGATGAATTTAAAATACTGAACTGAAAAACATAAACAAGCACATTAAAGGACCACACATCAAATTTCATTGCGATAACAAAAAAGAATTGTGAAATCAGATTATAGTTTTGTCATACAAAAAAATACTTCCAATTATTAAAATCAACAAAATTGCATCTTAAAGTTTGGTAATGGACCTGAGACCATATTTCGAGGAACTCAGTACATCAAGACTTGCACTCAGCCTGGCAGAACGTAACTACATAAATACTCCCTTTTTTTTTTAAAGGCCATTTTCCCTGCTCGGGCGGGGGTTAGCCTTGCGGGCCCCATGACAATAATCATGGTTCCCTTTTTGAGGCAATGTTTTTAAGGCCGGGTGCCCTTCCTGACGCCAACCCTTTCGTCGCCTCTTACGACACGCAGGGATACGGTGTACCTATTCTAAACCGGAGGCACACACCGGCACGTTCATCCCAGCAAGCGGATAGGTTGAGGGAACAAAGATGACATGGCTGAGTCAACCCCCCTTGCATTAATGGAACGATTGCCTGGGATTCGAACTCAGGATCCTAGGATCCCAAGCCAGTACCCTAACTGCTAAGCCAACACTCAGTACCTCAAGCATATTTCAATGTAGCAAAAAAAAAAAAACTCAGCTATAAACCGTCACCCCGGTATTTTGCAGTCAGGACAATCAATGTGTGCTGCCCACCGGAGGACGTTATAGGACCGCGTCTAACAGCGCTGGTTCAAATCTCATATACCATACATCTTTATACATTGTCTACTGGTGTCATTCTAATTCATGTAAAAGTACACTCCTCCTTAACACCATGTCCCATCAAGTTGGGGGTTGGCGGCTCATAAGCAAGCATATGCTTGACTCAGCCTTTCATAGACCACCTTGCAGGCCTGATGTTCAAATGAAGCTGGTAGGAATTTATAATTTGTTCAGGGTGTTGATAATAACTCTTCAACTCTTTGTTGAGACACTAATCCATTACTTAACGTCTGGCAACTCATGCGAGCAGAAAAGACAGCCAACTTAACGTCTGTGGGACAGCGCACTTTGTGATGCAACGCCCCATCAGGGAAGAACCAATCTGACAGTTTATAGTCTGTCCAGGAATTGAACCCAGACTGGGCACAGATCAGAGATAGGTGCAATACCTCCGCATCATCCTGTCAGCAATCCATAAGGGGCAGCAACCCATATAGCAGAACAGTACTCCCTTGAACTACAGGTGAAGGCCTTATAGGTCGTCAGAGGTTCAGAGTTACCAAGGCAGCATTGAGGGTGCCTAGTCTGCGGCTGACTATGTAATCCATCTTTAATGTCTTCCCAATAGTGGTCAAGGTGAATGGTGACTGGTGAGGCTATTAGAAGTTCAAGAGGCCAAACCTATTCCAGTTGCTGACCGGAGAAAGAGATGGGTGGGTTAGTTTGACGATCATTCTGGAACGACAGGGTGAGACCTTTAGACCGGGATTGAAGACCTGTTCCACTTAGCAGACAATAACTGAATGCGTTCTAGTTTGGGTTAGGAGTTAAGGGAAGGAGTTAGGGCTAGGAGTTAAGGGAAGGAGTTAGGGCTAATAGTTAAGAGAAGGAGCTAGGTGTTAAGGGAAGGAGTTAGGGCTAGGAGTTAAGTTAGGGCTAGGAGTTAAGGGAAGGAGTTAGGGCTAGGAGTTAAGGGAAGGAGTTCGGGCTAGGAGTTAAGGGAAGGAGTTAGGGCTAGGAGTTAAGGGAAGGAGTTAGGGCTAGGAGTTAAGGGAAGGAGTTAGGGCTAATAGTTAAGGGAAGGAGCTCGGTGTTAAGGGAAGGAGTTAGGGCTAGGAGTTAAGGGAAGGAGCTAGGAGTTAAGGGAAGGAGTTAGGGCTAATAGTTAAGGGAAGGAGCTTGGAGTTAGGGCTAGGAGTTAAGTTAGGGATAGGAGTTAAGGGAAGGAGTTAGGGCTCGGAGTTAAGGGAAGGAGTTAGGACTAGGAGGTAAGGGAAGGAGTTAGGGCTAATAGTTAAGGGAAGGAGCTAGGAGTTAAGGGAAGGATTTAGGGCTAGGAGTTAAGGGAGGGAGTTAAGGGAGGGAGTTAAGGGAGGGAGTTAAGGGAGGGAGTTAAGGGAGGGAGTTAAGGGAAGTAGTTAGGGAAGGAGCTAGGAGTTAAGGGAAGGATTTAGGGCTTGGAGTTAAGGATCTTTGTTCCTTTCACATTTTTTTTGTACTTTTTCACATTTCTCTTTATTCGTTCTAATTCTTGCTTGTTCTTTCTTTCTCTCTTTCTTCATCTATCTGTCCAAGGAGAAGTGAATTCTGGCAGAAACTTTTTCTGGAAGGTTCACTTGCTGCTCCTGGATGGGTTTGAGGGTTGTGGAGTAGAAGCGGAAACCCGAATCCTCTCCAGGTTCCTTCTGATGACTCCATCTTTGCTCTCTACTTATTCGGGTTCCTTTTGATGACTCCCAACGTAGTAATTGGTTTTCTGTTTCATTCCAGATCAGTAGAGAGGGACACAGATTATCTGTCTACCTGTCACTGGGATTGGGATTGGGATTGGGGAACTGTATGACACAATGTGGTGTCATGGACAAAAAGAGAGGGTTTTCACAGCATCGCAGAGGTCATCTACGTAGGAAGAACAACAGTGGGCCCAAGGCTGTGTAGTAGGCCGCATCAGGATTCGTAACTGAACCAAAATCTATTCGCAATTCGGCTTGTTCTTGTCACCGAACCAACTCTTTCACCTAGTTGTCATAATCCATCCACTGATTTTTGAAATATCGTGCTCACAGATAAACGGACATACAGACGGGTAAAAAAAAAAATAACCATAATGACCGTCGACCATCGGTGCCGGAGATAATAATTACTGAGTGCTTACAGAAGAGAGCCAAGCTGAACTGTGGAAAATACGCCGTAACGAAGGGATGCGGCGCCCGATCATGACAGCTAGTTAATGTTCCTTCGATTACACCAACTTTTACTTGTAGTAGCTTCTAGCTCTTATTATTTACACTAACTTTCGTTAACACCACATAGTGAAAGCTTAACGCTACGAGAAGCATAAATGCCTCATAAAACCACCCTTTCCTCACCGCCGCGTACTACACCACCATGGTCACAAGATAAGGGCGAAATATAATTTAAATAGCTATGAAGAAACAAAGCGGCATAGTGAAGAAAAACAAATCACAAACGTCGAATAAAATGAAAAAATAGCGATTCGCATCATATTTTGGGAGTTCTGTCCATCTCGGCTGCGCAGATTCTGCTGTGTTCGTTTTCACCAAATTCAATTAAAAAAAAACCCCCATGGATTTGTCCTCCGATTCTGTATTTTAGATTATGAACTTTAGATGCTGTGTTTTTGTGCTATTCAGTGCTGCTAAATGAATATGCACTTTAAAATGTAATATTAGCTATATCGTGCTGTACATTATTCAATTTGCACATGAGGCGCGTGCAATTTGGTCTCTTCCGAAGACAGAACTCAGAAGCCTCTTCCGGAAGATTGCTTTGCCTCGAAGGCCGAACAGGCAGAAGAGAAGCAAGATGGCGGCCAAACATGTATTACTCGCGCTCATGATGGAAGAATTAGACAAAGATGACACTCCATCACAAGTTGATGCAAATATCCAGATTGTGTTTTCACTTGCAAGTTTTGCTGCGTAAGTATAACCTCTTCTCTTCCGCCTCTTCCTCTTCTTCCTCTTCTAACCTCCTCTTCTACTCTACGGGATAACGGAAGAGGCAGAAGAGCTTCCGAGAAGAGAAGAGTCCAAATCGAACGAGCGGAAGAGTCTTCCGGGAGTCTCTTCCTCTTCCAGAAGTGCAAATCGCACGCGCCGATGGAAAGAGATGTAAAAGACAATGAAATTTTGGATGAATGTATGAATTAAATTGACTCTTCAACCCCTTTCAGGCCATGACAGCAAGGAAAACACAAGAATATTATACAAATGACCACAAAACAAGTGACATCTGAATACAGATGATCAGATAAAATGCATTTTAATGAGACAAGGGCAACATATTTAGCACATTTTAAATACTGCCGCGAACTATACTGCGTAGCTCACATACATGTATTAAAAGTACCAATAGCAAAATTAAGAAGAAATTCAACGAAATGATAAATAATAAATATATAGACAAAACGAAAAATATGAACAGTGTAGAAAACTATTTTAAGACAAGAAAATTGCTTTGGAAGCAGATTTCTTTAAATAATATGCTCGTCGTGTGAAAGCGATATTTATCGATTGAAAAGTTACAAAGTCGATAATTTTCGAAGAATAATTCGATCAATACCGCACACACATAGAGATGAGAAAATAAAATCGGGTTGGGGCTGATAAGATATGTAAATATTATTTTTAGCTTCTCAAGGTTTATATTTGAACTTTTTACCAATCGAGTAAATATGTAAACCGCGCAGGCAGACAAACCGGAAGGGTTTCGGAAAGGCCGATGTGGATCGGTGCCGGTAAAACCAGAAACGGAGTCTATTCTGAGGCAGGATTGGGGTTGTGCTCTGAAACCCTCCCCTGCCTCTTCCTCCTTCGCTCGACCATGGCCGCGCCCGTCCGCGGGAGGTTTCTGCGTGAGGGAGCGGAAGAGCGGAGCTTCCGTTAACCGAAGCTGCTTTTTCTTCACCACTTTGGAGCACTTGCAAAACGAGTCTAAGGTGGACCGGAGCAAGGCCGAGGAAACGCAGTGAGTCCGGTGAGAAGTTGTTTCGGGGCCCCTGTGGTAAAGTCCGAGACTCCGCCATGGAGGCGCCTAGTTCCGGTCACAGGTTCGTGTGTATGTAAAACCCGCACCTGGGCGCTGGTACCTGTGTGGTTTGCGATTGCCTTCCCAACAACCAGTCGGAGCAGGAATTTGTAATTTATTCAGGATGACGGTGATGACTCGCTTCTTTAAGTTCCATCAACTAATGCTGGCAGATCCAGTTTAACGTCCATCTGATCCGAGGGTAGCTTCAGCCGTCCTGCGCAGCATCTGGTTGACAGTTTATAGCTGGGCCGAGATGACAACCCAGGCTAGACAGTTCAGAGGCAAGTGTAGTGTGTACCTGTGAGGTCATCCTGCGGGCCCCCAGGTCGCATCACCTAGGCACAGCGCAATACCTGTGGGGTCATCCTGTGGCCCCCCACGTCGCATCACCTAGGCACAGCGCAATACCTGTGGGGTCATCCTGTGGGCCCCCACGTCGCATCACCTAGGCACAGCGCAATACCTGTGGGGTCATCCTGCGGGCCCCCACGTCACATCACCTAGGCACAGCGCAATACCTGTGGGGTCATCCTGCGGGCCCCCACGTCGCATCACCTAGGCATAGCGCAGTACCTGTGGGGGTCATCCTGTGGGCCCCCACGTCGCATCACCTAGGCACAGCGCAATACCTGTGGGGTCACCCTGCGGGCCCCCACGTCGCATCACCTAGGCACAGCGCAGTACCTGTGGGGTTATTCTGTGGGCCCCCACGTCACATCACCTAGGCACAGCGCAATACCTGTGGGGTCATCCTGTTGGCCCCCACGTCGCATCACCTAGGCACAGCGCAATACGTGTGGGGTCATCCTGCGGGCCCCCACGTCGCATCACCTAGGCACAGCGCAGTACTTGTGGGGTCATCCTGTGGGCCCCCACGTCGCATCACCAAGGCACAGCGCAATACCTGTGGGGTCACCCTGCGGGCCCCCACGTCGCATCACCTAGGCACAGTGCAGTACCTGTGGGGTCATCCTGTGGGCCCCCACGTCGCATCACCTAGGCACAGCGCAATACCTGTGGGGTCACCCTGCGGGCCCCCACGCCGCATCACCTAGGCACAGCACAATACCTGTGGGGTCATCCTGTGGGCCCCCACGTCGCATCACCTAGGCACAGCGCAATACCTGTGGGGTCACCCTGCGGGCCCCCACGCCGCATCACCTAGGCACAGCACAATACCTGTGGGGTCATCCTGTGGGCCCCCACGTCGCATCACCCAGGCACAGCGCAATACCTGTGGGGTCATCCTGCGAGCCCCCAGGTCGCATCACCTAGGCACAGCGCAATACCTGTGGGGTCATCCTGTGGGCCCCCACGTCGCATCACCCAGGCACAGGGCAATACCTGTGGGGTCATCTTGCTGGCCCCCAGGTCGCATCACCTAGGCACAGCGCAAAATAATCGTTAAGCCACACCAGGCATAGCAGTAGGATTGCAGAAAACTATAATCGTGTTAGATTAACCAATAGCAGTTCTATTTTGAATGTACCAAACCATCCACATGTGATGTTTTTATTTCGTTAAAACATTTAACTTTATTAATCTACATTGAAAATTCTCTAAATGCACCTGTTTTTATTTGTAATATTTTTAAAGTGGCGTAGTATTTGATCCTGTTCTCAAAAGTTGTTAGATTGGATTTCCAGGTGGATTTTGTCGAAGGCATTGCGATTTCCTTCACCCCTGTGTTTGTCTGTCTGTTTGTTTGTTTGTCCGTGAGCAGGATTTCTTAAATAGTTGTGAATGGTTCCGGACAACATTTGGTGGTGGTTTTTATTTTTTTTTTGTATACATTATTACAAGATCGAGGCTCGTGTAAGAGCTAACATTAATCACAAAAGAACAAACGGACACACAAAACATAATAAAGGGAGCGGCAGACAAGATGGGGAGAGAGGGGGAAGCGCACAAGTACAACATTTGAGAGCAGGGACATCGGGAGATCTGTGGAAGGGAGAGGGCTTGGGGGGAGGAGGCGTGGGAAGGAGGGTGAGGGGGGAAGAGGTATAAAACATATGGACACTGCTAGGACTTCCAGGAAAGAAGTCGGTATTTCAAAAAACGTGGATCTGGGGTGAATTAACGGGGGTAGAAAAGATCAAGGTTTTGGATGGGGGAAGATAAGAGATGGTGGTGAACAGCTGTTTTAAAGACTTGGAGGCAGGAGTGGGATTTAAGAGAGTGAGGGAGTTTGTTTTAGAGGTGGGAGAAAAGAGGAATGAAAGAGTGAAGGTGAGCAGAGAGTCTGGATTTGATATTTATGGTTGAGTATGTGACAAGGATGAAATGATTCAATTTTGGTTAAGGTCTGGATGTAGATCCGGCCTATCTGTGGGATTCAAAACTTAAACTGTTCATTTGGTGGAGGTATGCTCTCTACCGAGTGCCATTCTAGTTTAACGTTGAAACCAGAGTGATGTTAATTGTCACCTATCATTTGGAATTGTATAAGATAAAATAATGAATGCCCAGTTCTCATGCCCTTTTTAACTTGCAATCAGGGACAGAAATGTAGAGTTCTATATTTCACTTGTTTACCGACATTGCATTTTGCGGTGGTCTAAGGCTGAATTATTATTATTTTTTTTCCCATGGAAATGGGTCATTTAGTGTTTAAGAGTATATAGTAAATTTCAAGTGCTGCATTTAATGCAGTTTAAATTGAACACAAGTTTGAATCGTCCCATGATTTAAGCATAAGAGGGTTTGGCTAGTATTCCACAGATATAATAAATTATGTTGACCGATTTTTAGAAATCAGTCTGATATATGAAAGCATGGAGTCTACAATTGGACCCAGATTTGAAACCGTAGCAATAGAGATTAGTTGGTAACTGTAAAGTTTCACTATCTGGGGTTAAAACTTTTAAAGAATGGATAAGAGTGATGGAAATGAATGTAGAAGGAAGTAGAGGACGGGGAAGACAGAGAAAGACTTGGCTAAAGATGGTTGAAGAAGAAATGCGGGCAAGGAGGTTAACAAGGAGAGATGCAGAAAATAGGGCAAAATGGAGAAGATTGTCATGGGGACCGCAAGGCTCTAGCAGGGAAAATGGCCTTAAAATGCATGTTCTTGTTGTTGATGAGGGGCCAAGTGACTGCACGACTCTTTCCAGAATTGTGTTTGAGAATGTTTGTGGACATCCATGTTTATAGTTTGCAAGAATACAAGTTCAGAATTGTGAAAGAAAGCACATCATCAGGTTAACTGGACAGGTAAATTTTGGTATTTGCAGAATTATAGTGAAAGGTGATCTTGCACTCCTGCCAGATTATACCATGTGGATGAAGATAAAGAGAAAGGAAAAGTAGAGCAAGAAGAGATCCCTGGCATCCCCATGACAGATGGATGAAGTGTGTCTGATGAACAGCCCAAACATGACTAATGTTAACAAACAGATTGTTTGTTTCCAGTGAAGGTTTCTTAAACATGTGAATTGTTATCGCCTGTTGAAACAGGGATGGACTGTGGAAGATGTAATAGAACAATTGATTATTTTGGTTTATAAGTGGAGACACCCGGAAGTGAGGAAATAACCGAAGATTATGGAACTGGATCCAGTAGAGACCTACTTTTGACTGGATTGTCAGGGTTTCCTCAGATTTTTAATTGTAGCCAACATCAAATTCTCTTTCTTGGAGCTAATGTACTATTTCTCTTTACTTTATTTCGGGCGAGTATTTAATTTAAGCAGGGTGAATTAAATCTAACTTTCTCAATTACTAATTTGTTGTACGATAGCTGCTGCTTTCTATCAAGAGTCTGGCATTTCGACAGTAAATCAGTATAACTGAAGAGCTAATCTGATAGCGCAATATTACCTACATTAGTCGGTAATTTCATGGGGAATTTTCCTCCTCTTCTTCTTTATTTTCTGACGTCATCGTCATTGCCAGATAAAAATGTCAGCACAATGTGTTTAATCATTCTTTATTGGCCCCACGCTTTCTGAACAAAAAAAAAAAGCAGGATATTGTAATCGGCTTCGTCTGTCTGACACGCTACCTCCTCCTGAAGTCCTAAACGGTGGTGTAGAAATTCGACAAACTTAGTAGTTATGATCAGCACATGGCGAGAAGATGCAAGAGTAGTATAATTTCCCCTCCCCAGGGTCAAAAGGTCAATACCAAAAATGCAGTTACGGGCACATTGTAAAACATTTTTTGATGAGACTTAGAATAGGCAATTAGCATTCGGTGACACATGAAATATGTAATGATTTTTTTGGATTTGACCCCAGGTTCATTCGCCAAGGGGTGGGGATTTAATGGGGTCACAGACGTCAAAACAGGGGAAACATTTTTTGAACTCTATTTGATATTGGGTTATTCCTGGTGGAACCTTTTGCCATCTTCAACTTGGTTTTAGTTAGGAAGTGTGGGGATTTGCGATGGCGTGCCGTCGACTTCGCTGTAGTCTTCTTTTTGTTATTTCGCAGAAATGGTTTAGACTAGCAAACATTGTGCCAGGATTAGCATCAGTCGGCAACATTTCCTGCCTAGTTACTATTGGTCGGTAATTAGTAGAACTGCCTTTTGTCTGGTTCTTGAAGTTCTCAGTCCTATCTGGACGCTTCCTTGTTCCCTTTTTTATGATCTCTTTAATTTTGTTTCTTTCTTTATATTGTCTGTGGATCTAAATTTTCCCTTTGGATGGAAATACCACAGAGCAACAACAACAACAACAACAACTGGAGTGTTCATAAACACGATACCCCGAGCAGTATTATTATTTCGTATGCAGCCTGTGGCTGCTGGGTGCATCATTCCTGGTAATATGGCTGTGCCGCTGATGTAGTGGTGGGAATGCTAACGCGGCTGTGCCCTGTTTCCAGTAAGCTGGTACTCATTTTGTCGACCTCAGAAGGATGACAGGCTGAGTCAACCCACCTGGTGTTATTTAACGACATTACGGGTGGGGGTGGGGGGGGTGGGGGGTTGAGGGAGGGGGGGGGGGGGGAGGTGGGGGAGGGGTTCAAACTGAAAACCCTAAGATCTTAAGCCAGCCACCTTCACAGTTAAACCATCACCAGGGGTATGTTCAGTTACCATGTTTTTTGTAGAGCGTTCACCAAGTGGCTTAAGCACTCAAGCACCCCATTCTGAACCGTTGATGAGGAACAGCGAGCTGCTTGGTAACTCAACAAACCCCAGGCCTACTTCGTGCAGTGTTCATGTATAATACTGTTGTTTGGTTCCCTCAGTTAACACTGAAATAACCACTGAAGGCAAATGAGCATGAAATGGAGGCGTTTTGAATCCAACTATGTGGCGGATTATACTCGAGGAGGAAGAAGAGTACCGACTTACCTGGACGGGTCTCGCCGACGTCTTCACCCTTCAAAAACAACTAAAACGGAAACGGATTTACAAATGTACAGAAAATAACGAAAGGATTTATTAAAACGGAATGCCGGGACAAAGAAAACGTGACGATAAACTAGATTCCTAAATGGAGCGCTCCCTCACTAGACTTAGAAACACAGACACAGGAGAATATAAACTGGATAAAATTAAGTACGTGTGGGTTATCGTGGCACTTAGCTCAACTCACTGCCTCGTCAACAATCGTCCAGGCCCCAGCGCGCAGTCTTGATGCGGTTCCGGCTTTGGCGGGAAACCGCTCATCGTTTGGCGCGCGCGCACAAAGTCGGGCCTCCGTTCTCCTCGCACGCCAACGGATGGATTCAGCAAGAGTGTCGAAGGCCAGGGGTGAGCGAGAGGCAGTGACGTCGAGGGACAAGAGGAATATGCGAGAGACTGACTGCGCAGGGTAAGTATTCTATGAATACCATCTAGTTCTTGCTGTTTTTGTTACATCTTGGTTGAGTACAAAGTGGACATGGATGTGCTTTGCATTTTGAGATGCTTTCTAGTTTTATATGCCTTTGTTGAGGCTAAGGATGACATTTGCATCAAGAAAGGTGTCGCAAGACCATCCACAGGAAGCCTTTGCCTTGTAATTCAAGTCTCTGATCTTATCCAACACTGTTCATGCCCAGATAGCCAAGACGTAGGTCGAATTTGAACTAATAGACTACTCACTCACCGGCAAGTCAGCACCCAGAAGCCATCAAATAAAAGTTTGGAAAATAGACCCAAGTTGGGCACTGGCGAAAGCACACTCTTACTATAATTCACCAAATGTCCGTCCGTCTGTCTGTTCGAAGGTACCGTAAAAGCTGCTGAACCGATCTCAACGATATTTTGGGTGGATAATCCTGGGATCCCCAGGAGTAAAATAGGCTATTTAGTTTTCCCAATTTCAGCTTTAGTCTCCAGCATTCTCAGGTTTGGACTCACGCATAACATTCGCGTTCGCATGATGTTCATTGTTCTCATTGTGACGATGTTGTTTTCCCGGGTGCCGTACAAACGGCTGCACCGATCGCTGCACGGCTGCACCGATCGAACTCGGTTACCTCGGACAAAGACCTTTTATAAGGACACGGGTTGAATCCCTGCTTGAGAGAATTCTAACCCATTTCAACTGAAGGAAAGACGTATCGGGAGTACATACGACGTAGCGATTGTGAACACGATTATCGATCACGATTCACGATCACGATCATAGTGTATCGATCACTGTGGGACATTTCTGATATTTAGCCTTTTCATTTGAGCCTCCCAATTGAAGCCCCGCCCATAGGGCGGGTACCATTGCTGGTGAATTAAATCAACTCTTTGCTCATTCAAAAAGATGAAATGGATCAAAACGAGGATACTCTCTTGCTCAGACGAAGGGTTAATTCCCGAAACGTCAGCTTCCCCACGGCGGTTAGCATACCAGCATACCTGGATCAACCATCCTGTTGATTTGGTCCATTGTTCTACCTCTCTGCTGACATAGATCATCGTGAGTCTTCACAACGAAGAGTAGTTCTTCATTCTACCCTCTGCTGAAAGACTATGGACATCTATAATCGTACAGTACATTGTTGTCGCAAGTCCAGTCAATAATATCGAACAATTTAACACACCAGGTCCAAACACTAATAATGTAAGAAAGATATGTCGTCAGTAACTTGTCTATAAAAAAGATAAATGAACCGATCAGCACTTTTGGTTTATTTATTCTGTAAGGAGTGACTGCAAATTGTGGTGAATGTTTCATCGCTCGCGTTCTAACGTGCATACTTACCTGTATTTGGCACAATGGATTCCTTTGACATTTCACGTTTACAATGAATGCAAAGAATGACGGATTTGAATCTCTCTTTGGTTATGCCTGCCGGCCTGTCTCAAGTTGCAGTGAAGTAAAAAATAACTTTGCTGTTGTTATTTTGCTCTGAGCTGGCTTGTGCTGTTTTAGCTTCCTGTAATTTTATCTTCAACTTTACCTTGTTGTTGCATTTTGAGCATTTATTTTCCTTTTGCAATTCATGTATTTTTGGAAGGCTTGAGGGTTTGTTTCCATATGGTGCTCTGTACTGCCAGCCAAAGGTGTGCAGAAAGCACACCATTAATTGTGCACACCTTTTTAAATGCAGAGCAAATGGTTATATGTATAGCTTGCACGATATCCTTTGCACTTGTTTTACCTTCCTTTCGTTATCCTCAGCGGTTCTTGTAGATTTGCAAGAGGGAAGACAAAAGCAAAACATTAAAAGCATTTGGGAGAGTTAGGGGGGCTTCCCAAGTTTCATTTATGGTCACATGTTTTGTTATTTGACCTTTATACCTGATTGCTGTGTGGGACAGAGCTTTAAGTGACTGCCTGGCATGCGGAATGGATTCCCAGCTGGCAAGAGCTTCAGAAAGTGGGCCGTTGTAGGTAGCGAAGCATGCAAAACTCTCACAATACCTTGCGGCCAATGTGTGAACCAAATATCTCTTTTAACAGCAGTGGAGTGAAAGAAATCCAAATGTCGTGATTTCATTGAATACATTTGTACGTTTTCATGATGTGGAGGGCAATGGGGTTGACAAAAAGTCAGTCGTTTTCCAGGATACGATAAATAAATAAAGAAATAAATAAATATATAGTTTGTTGTACTGCACTTGCTTCTGGCACTTTTGTTGCATTCAGCAATTTGGCTTGCATTCCTCATCAGGCAAGTGAAATGCTGCTGTGCCATTATATAATGTGCATGGTGCCAGTGACGTTATAGGACTGCAGAGCTGTAGCTATTGAAAACTCTTGCACTGGTTTCAAAGGAATGTGGCACTTGCACTTGCAATCGTTTCTATTTCACTTAAATCGACATTGGTGGCTCTGACGTTTTCTGTACTTTTCCTAAGTGTACTATAATGCATTTTAAACTTTTGCCCAATATTTTATTGTTATTTCTCTCGCCAGAGGAGAGGGTATTGCATTTGGTTCCGTTTGTTTGTTTGTCTGTCTGTCTGTCTGTTTGTCCGCACAGAACGAGTATGCTTTTCTCTGCAACCGTTGGTCCGATTGACAGGAAATTTTCACCACAGGAGCGCCTCTTCCGGTACAATTTTGAAAATGATAATTATGATGTCACAGGTCACGTGGTACGGGTGCCATCTTGGAAAACCCCCAAAAAATTGCACCTATATTTGCACCTTGAGAACCATTCATGGAAAACATTGAAACATGTCTCGTTGTCAAGTACTTTCCATGTGGAACAACATGTATTCATGGTTATGTCATTGGTGCCTTCATTATGACGTCATAATTAGACAAGTAGAACCCATGATTTGATCAGTTTGAAATTTCTTGAGCATGATCTACACAAAAATGGGATGGGAGAATTATTTTGATGACTCATTCCCTCTCTCTCCCCATCTTGTCTCACGCTCCCTTTATTATATGTTTTATATGTCCGTTTATGTTTTTTTGTGATTAATGTTAGCTCTTGCATGAGCCTCGATGTTGTATACAAAAAAAAAAAAAAATTCTAGGTGGAGGGAATTTACAAGGAAGTAATCGATCAATTATAAAAACAACAAAAATCCCATAACCTACCCCTGATGTATGCATCCAAGAAACAATTAATGAACTTCAGATCTTTGTTTATACGGATCTCAGTTGTCGGCCTTTTCCCCTTACCAAGGGGGGGTTAGCCCCTTGTCTGTTACTGACCGACGTGAGTCCTGGAAATCCCAACGCTCCTTCCAGTCGGGGGCAGCTAGGGGAATTGGTCAATGAAAAGTCCCAAGGACCTGAGTGCCACTCCTGACCGTGAAGCAGGGAAGAGACTCCCGCTCGAACCACGGTTTTAGATAGACTAGTTGCCGAGCAGTTTTTAGCAACCCGGAGTTCGAGCCATTAACAGAGAACTAAACCCGATCCTGAGCGTTGGCCGAATCGTGCCACGTATATCAATTGGAAGGAGGGACGGAAGCGATCTGAAGACACCCACATCAGACACCCACAGGAGATAGAAAATAGAGGCTGACAAGACTAAAATACCCGGGCTATGCTGGTGTGGCACAGCTGGTATGATGCAGGTGGCACCGCACCAGACACATCCTGAGCAGGTTGGCGGCCCCGTGCGCCAAAGCACGACGTGGGACACGAGGGATGAGACGTGCCTGGCTGGGTGGGGATGTGGCGTCACACGGCCTCTAATCATTTTTTCCTTGTCACACACCCAACCTCTCCACCAAATGTCGTCCAAATCTGTCTACATCTTTTTGAGATATCCTGTTCACAAACAGACAGAAAGGGGTGAAAACATAACCTCCATCCAGCTTCAGTGGTCGAAGTAATGATAATAACTCGACAAAATCAGCTATATTTTATGTTCTTAATACAGGAAAATAATACTTTATTTTATTTTCTTCATAACACTTTTATTCATGAAAATAAATAGCACAAAAACAATGCACAAAAATGTTAATTAACGGTACAGTTTGGGCAAACTTTAAAGTTGAAGTCCTCAACACTATTTCCCAATTACCCTCTGTAGTAGACCAGCCAAACGTAAAAATTTCCTCCAGAAAAAAAATTTCATGGCATTTTTTGTTCATTGCAGACATCCATGCTAGATCAATCATTCATATGATGAGGAAGAATATGTGGGTGGATGCCACCCTCAATTTTGAATTTAAAGGTCATTTCACCAGGCCTCGTGAAATCACGAGGTCATCACGAGGTGTTTTTGTGTACCATTTTGGTATACCAATACCATTTTGGTATTGCAGGAGCCTCAATCTTGTATACAATATATATATATATATATATATATATATATATATATATATATATATATATATATATATATGCATGTATGTATAGAAATATATATATATATATATATATATATATATATATATATATATATATATATATATATATATATATATATATATATATATAATAAGATCAAATTTTGTATTTCTTTGGATTTTGCATCGATTTAAACCACATTCAATAGATCTCTCTATAAAACTATCTCTATTATCATGTAGATGTACCCAGCCTATATAATTAACAGGTAAGCTTTGTATCTTGCACATGCATGTATGGCATAATGAAAAACAAGTGTGATATATATAGGATTCTGAAATGATGTTCACATAAATAGTGTGCAAACAACTTTGAATATACACGTCTTTTACACAATAAACACATTTCAAGAAAATCACACTTGTTTTTCATTATGCCATACATGCATGTGCAAGATACAAAGCTTACCTGTTAATTATATAGGCTGGGTACATCTACATGATAATAGAGATAGTTTTATAGAGAGATCTATTGAATGTGGTTTAAATCGATGCAAAATCCAAAGAAATACAAAATTTGATCTTATTATATATATATATATATATATAAAACTGAGAAATAGTAGAAACTCCACAGTACGAGCAGGGCGTCTCATTTGCATTGAATATATAATCGGGAGATTGAATAAGACGCGGACGTAGCTTCAGGACTTTGATCTTTAATTCGACAAGCTTTCGACCAACAAAGGTCTGCCCCTGAGTCTACAAAAACAGCAGGCATGTATATCAGTCAAGTATGTATAGTGATATGTGTAGAAAATGCATACAAAAGGAAGAGCCACGCCAAAGCTCACTCACCGGCCCCAAGTTCAACGGAAGTGAAGCGCACCTTACAGTTACCATTTGCGTTACAGTTCCGATGCACGTGCATATACAAATATAGAGATACATACATACATAAACACACAAGCATATATTCATATACCATTTATATTCATATAATATATTTATATATTTATATAAATGACATGTAAAGGTAGAATGAATGAATGGGTGAATGAATGAATGAATGAAGGAATGGGTTACGGTTAACAATTTGATTGGGTTGATGTAGGAACATGCTTTAATCATCAAAATTTATGCAATGAGGGATTTTTGTCCGAAGTTTATGTATCCAAAAGGACTCACTCAAGTCAAATTAAAGATCGAAGTCCTGAAGCTACGTCCGCGTCTTATTCAATCTCCCGATTATATATGTATATATATATATATATATATATATATATATATATATATATATATATATATATATATATATATATATATATATATATATATATATATATATATATATATATATATATATATTTGTGAAGCAGTGCTAATTAGTATAGGGATTACGGCTAATTTTCCCCAGTACGTGATTTTTCCCTCTAACTTTTCCTTCACCTTTTGCTGACAAGGCCGACCATAAAATATTCCGTTAAACAACAACCGCCGACAAAAGCCAAGCAGAGCCGATTAGACTAAGCCCCGCCTCTAAAGGACCAAATCGGAAACAGGCCACACCCCTGAGGGACATGATTAGTCCAGAGGTTGTGGGTGAGGCAAACTGGGAGGGAAGTTCGGTGATTGACTCTCAAGAGGAAGAAGAAGAGCGCTTTTCTCTCGATCTTGGCTCAGACAGGAAGGCTGGCCATTTTGGTGTTGGTGCGATTTCTGTGCTTGTTTTGTATTAACCTTTTGCGCTTTGGAGGAGGAGTCTGTTGCGGCCGTTAAGGAGGAGCTGGAGGCCGTGCTGTCCCTCCACGACGGTGGAAAAAAATCGTCTTCCCGACTCCCCTCCTAGCTGCGCACTTTCGGGCCATCGCTATCTTTGGAGCGCTTCCCACGCGAGTGGTTACATTGAGCTTCAACAGCCACCAAGCTCTTAAAAGGACCTATTGGAATCAGCTAACTGCTGAAAGGGGGTTTCTTTTTATTTTCTTATCTTTCCCTGTGTACGTCTTTGTGTCCGTCTGGAGGTACCTCACCGTGGAATTTTACCTCGGTATTTCTTTCCATTATTTTTCATTCCACGCTTATTTTCATTAAATTTATCATTGTTGCATTTTATTGGTTGTGTTTGCATGTTTTGTGGTTTCGGAATAAACCCATGTGTTCCGTTCAGGTAAACGCTTTGCCTTCCTTCATTCCTGTGTGCGACAAAAATAACAATCATCTTCGGCTGGTCGCATCAGGAATAAAAACTGTTCGGCTATTTGTCATCCAACGGTCTTAATCGCTTGTGACAGGACAATATATTTATATATATCCCTGTCACTGTTATAATTAAAACAATGCCAACATTTGCATAAAGCACCGATTTTATCCTATATGATGCCTTGTATAGCACCCCTCCCCCCCCCCTTCTTGTTGCAGATTTGTTTATGATAATGTGTGAGAACAGTAAACAACCTGTGTCCAACATGTATTGTGCATTGTCTGAAGTACATAACGGAGGCAATTGTCACATTAAAAAAGAAATTTTTTTTGGAAAAAAAACAAAAAACTATTTGCAATACTATATTGGAGGATGTCAATTTGCCTGCAACTTTTAGCTGATAGATCTGTATGTTGTTGTTGTTTGTATTGTTATTGTTGCAGTATTATTATCATCATCATGATCAGTTTTTGGGTTTTTTGGTACTTTTTTGCAGCAGCCCTCCAGGCTTCGTGCTTTACCTTTGAATCTGCAAGGGTCGCTTTGTCTCATGCAATGGCCGATGACAACCAACCAACTGCAAAGGTGAACAAACGCATTGCTTTCACTTTCGTGGCTTGCATCCTGCTTCCATGATGGTTAATATACCATGTTTCTTGCACTGCTAATCTTCTTTGGTTTGAACATTTAAAATGATTTCTTTTTGAGCCGTCAACATACTATTTGTGCAGTTGTCATTGAATATTTGAGCCTCCCCCCCCCTTCTTTAATTTTTTTTTACTTCCTTGTCACTCCTTTTCTTTCCACTTTGTTCTGTTTCCACCCTTATCTTTCCCAATCACCAAACTTTACCTGCATACATAATGTGTAGACTTATCTCTGCTTATGTTGTTTGAATCCTATCCATTGACCTGTTATAATCTCACAGCCTGAATACTTCTTTCCTTCCTCATTCCTGCTCCATTGTCCACTTTGCTTCTTCACTTTCCCTCCCCACCTTTCTATGTACCACCCACCCATTTGTTCCATGGCTATGGCTACTGGCTACATCTGCTTTTGGGTTCGGTGTCTGACTTTGCCTCCAAGGGTACCCATACGCGAGGTCATACTCGCTGGCACTCGATCGCCAACCCGGGTCTTCCTGCGCTCTCCACAAACACTCACACTGAAAAGGTCCCCTGCTATGATTTATTGTGGAATCTTTATTTTCATAATATCACTCTTCTGCCATTTGTACTTGCACTTTTCATCAACATGTGCTGTGTATGTATTGTAGATTTTTTTTTCTTTTTTTTCTGGAAATTGGTGTTTTTCTGCATCATGAAACTATTTCCTTGGAATTTGTGTGTTCTTGCAAGTAATTATGCTACAGTCTACATTTTGCTCATTGTCAATTGCAGTTCTGACACAATTGCTGCATTTCGTGCCATGAATTGAAGTGATTTGGATTTCATACTGAGACCAATAATTCAGGTGCACGTTTTGACACCACCTTCGTCTGTAATCACTGATGCAGCCTGTGTGAAACAAATGTTCAGTTCGGGCCCATGGGAAGCATAGATATCTGTGGGTCTGTGAAATGCAGACCACGTGGAACAAGATGGGAGTGATACATGAAACGTTATCTTGTCATGGAGGAAATGACATCAAATTTCGAAATTTCTTGTGGAGTTTTTATATTAAGGGAATTGACGATCCAGAAAACTGACACTTGGAAACTAATGGGAATAATCTTCTTCTTATTTTTCCCTCCCCCAAGTCTTGTTTTGTAGCTTGTAATCTTGTGCAAGTTGATCATTTTCTTTTCATTTACATATTTATTCATACTGTACTTTATATTTAATTGGTTTTTGTCACAGCCATTATTCATCATGATCAGGCAATTTTTACAGGCCCATCCCAAATTCAGCACTTGCGCCATTTTAAGCATGTGCGTGTTTTTCAGAATAAATGCATTAAAATAACTAGAACGCCACTCAGTAGAGCGCATACTCCCGCCGTGGGTCAAGTTGGAATAGTACGATTTCACAAAAGTTTGAGGGAGTAGTTCAGTGACAACACAAGACAAGACAACACAAGACAGACACTGCACAGATATATATATATATATAGAATATATAGAAGATAATGTTAAAAAAGACAAGGCAATTTCACTTACATTTTCGGATTCAGCGTTCAATTCTATATAAGTGAGTGTATTTTGAGGCATGTGTGACTTCAAATAAAATTGTAAGCCAGGAAAACGTTCGTTTCATTCCTTAGGGATACAACATGTAAAACTGGCCCAAACGTCAAAACAAAACTCGTTCATTTTAAGTCTTACAAGCTAATGCGACCACTTATTCTTCTGGGAAGAATCCCGTGCACATGCTGGTCACACTTATAACTCACCTAAGTCTTTATAAGTTCATAAAATACTGACACCGTGATTGACATTCGCTGAGGTAAATGTTGATATCTCTTCTGAGGTCAAAAAAAAAGAAGCAAAACTCGGTTTCAAAGCATTATACGTATCAAACGATACATTTTATGAAACGGGGAAGCCTAATATGCACTTTGGTGGTTTTAAAATGACAGAATATCTCTTTATTAGAAAGAAAAAAAATGAACATTGAAGACGACGCTGCTAAAAAAAATACACAGCTCTAACGCATAACCACGAGTTTAAACTACATTTACAACAAATATGAAAACTATTTTCATATCACAATGTTAAATATAGAATATATAGAAGATAATGTGAAAAAAAAAATGATCCCTATCTTCCAATAGTAAAAAATCCTTCAAAAAATTCCTGGATCCGGAATAATATCCTGAGCTTCACCAAAAACTAATCAATTCTTCCTTATCCCAAGGGCAATCATCCCACCAACTTTCATCCAAATCCGTTTAGAACTTTTCCAGATATCTTGTACACACACACACACACACACACACACACACACACACACACACACACACACACACACACACACACACACACACACACACACACACACACACACACACGGACACGATCGAATGCATTACTCCCTGGTGGGAGTAACTAGAGACTTCATATAACACATTACCCCATGCAGTTTTGAGAAAAAGGAGATGAGAAGGGTCTTTTCAACTCTTGCTTTACATTTCTGAGCATAATCGACATTTCCTACAAGCCCCAATTTTGACTGAATCTCGATATTCCTCCGCTGGAGAGGGTGAGTAGCAAATTTGATTGGTTGAGGTGGTACAATGCTCAAGTATATAATTCGATTTAACTAATAGTTTTCAAGGCATAGAAAAAAAAAAAACTTATCTTTTTTTTTTCAGAAGCTTACTGTCATTCATGGACCATCTTTTGCACCACCACCTTTTAAAACTTCAGAAGTTGAGCCTGTTTAAATGCAATCGCCTCATCAGGCATGTCGCGTACACTACCTAAACACGTTGCTCAATGTTTAAAATTGCTAAATAATGTTTGATGCATGTATATGTTAAAAATTAGAATACTGCTATTTGTGTATGCAAATACCAAAACAATCTGCACAACAGCATTGTCAATTACATGCAGGGCCATGCCAGAATAAAATTAACACCTGTGATTGTCAACATAACTTAATTTGAACAATCTGTGATATAAGCTAATCAGATGGACTTGAATATACGAGGAACTGGTCTGTACCCTTTAGCATCATACAAGTGTTTCAACTTGTTCCTCATCTATATCAATGACCTCTCTGATGCTCTGGAACCCCCCCTCCCCCCTTCATTTTTGCAGATTCCACATCTTTCCTAATAGTTCCCCATCCCTCTGCTAAGCAGACAGCAGCTGCATCTCTCTCTCTGCTGAACTGGAATTATTAGTCTCTAGTCTGATCAATGTAACATTCCCTGCAGTCTTGGTCCCACAGTCTCACCCGATCACTTTGGAATGATCATCAAATGAACCCACATATCTATTTATTGGTCATTCACTGGAAGAGGTTTCTCTTGAGCTTCTTGGCCTTAGCATCAGCCATGACCTTTCCTGGGCCGACCACGTGGCAAAGCTGGCCTCCAAAGCCTGCCACAGACTGGGAATCCTCCATCGATCCAACTCTTTTCTTTGAAATCAGAGCTACTCACAGTCTTAAAAGACCATGTCCCGAGCTCAATGGAGTATCGCTTTCCTCTATGGGCTGGTGCACCAGCATCACATGGTGGTGTTCTGTCTATTTTCTAACATGGCTCCCTCTGCTTTATCAATCCTCCAACCCTCTCCAGCAACTCCAGGATGCAAACTTTCTTCCCGTAACCTTCTGGTTAAACTTCCAAAATCCAGACTGGCTGAATACTTGAACTCTTTTATTCCTCGCTTCTGCTGTCTATGGAACCACCTTCCAGAGACTGTCTGTCTCACTCGTCCCTCCAGTACTTTAAGCAAGTAGTACACTGCCATCTCTTGACATACCCAATTTCGATCCATGGTCTTTATTACTCCCCATTAACCTTTCCTAACTCAACCATTTCAGTGTCCATCCTTCTTCCCTCTCGTCTTTTCCTGTTTCTTCATTCTGTTGATGTTTGTCCTACTGTCAGTTCTACCTTTCTCTTCCATGAAGCTCGCTCTTGTAAAGAAAAGAAACGGAAGCACATTTGGCAACATATTGATTGGGAGCTGCAAAACAACCGACTTCCACCAAGTAAGATGCAAGAGCTGCAACAAAATGTACTCGATATCGTACATACGTGCATACATACATACATGCATATTGCATATGGCATATTTTAGTTTGTACGTCTGAACCTTGTATAATTGAAAACGACTTGGCTGGGCTCCAGCAAATCTTCCATACATGCTCAAGATACCAAGAGTCAGGCCATGGACACACAATAACCTCCCCCCACCCCTATACCTAATGAGGGTGGGGAATAAAAGGTCTTCTCGCCATTAAGGCTGCCGAGGCGCCATTAAGGCTGTAAGGCTGCCGAGGCAATTTCATGAGCTGGGAATCACAATCCTGGACAAGTCATCCCTTTGATACAGTATACTCAACTATCTCACTTCCAGCAACATGGCTAAATCAATTCACCTGGTGTTAAGTTGGCATGGCTGGAGCTTGAACTCAGGACCTTAAGATCCTAAACTAACCGCCCTCACTGTTAACCACCAAATTCTACGAGGAAGGATAGGCGACTTGCAATTGTCATCTGTAGATGTAGAATAGTGTAAGTAGTTTAACCACTGACCCCCTGATGGAGAAAGGGGGTATTGATGCCATATCTCTCCCAGAGGGAGCGGTTATGACTAGTTTGGTAAAATCTATATAAGGCTGTCACCTAAAATAGTTCATTTCTTTCTGACAGCACATTGTATAATGTTTCAATAAATTGTGGAAATATGCAACACATTATTTATCATTTACCTCTCCCACCCCACCACACCCCCCACCCCCCGTTCCCATGCCTCCTCCCCCAAGCCCTCCCCCTCCCACAGATCTCCCTATGTCCCTGCTCTCCATCTTGTTCTCCCGCTCCCTTTATCATATGTTTTATGTTTTATGTGTCAGTTTGTCGTTTTGTGATCAATGTTAGCTCTTACATGAGCCACGATCTTGTATACAAGAAAATAATAAAATAAAGCATTTACCTAAAGCATATTTGATAAATTGGATGTTTCTTCTTTTCTAAAATCACAGCAAACTTGACAAAAATGCAAAAATAAAAACTTAACAAAAAAAATTGTGTCTACATACCCGTGATGTACCAATTAATGTGGTGTACTTATTATATGGCATCCGTATTGGTATGAACAGAAATCCTTGTTGCATGAAATGGCGTTAAACTGATCCATTAAAAAATAACCCATCAGCTACTTTTTAACTTTTTGTTAGAACGTACCATAGCGATGCCCCTTTCTTGTGCTGTTTATGTGCGTTGCCTTGTGTGTGATTGCTGTGCAAAAACCTGAAATGATGGAGAGCTGTAGATATCACGAGCTTTCCAGTCGATGCCAAGCTGATGATCGAAACCGAAACGTGAAGTGCCTGTTCCTTGTTGCATTCGTTGTTTGGAAATCCCTTGTGACCAAAGATGCCTCCTTCCCTTAGGGATTTATTTATTTATTCTTGCTGACCATTGTTAGCACTTGCAATGTTTGTGGTTTTACAATATCCATTGCTTAAGGAACATTAAATGGCTCTCAAAGCTCATTTCTGTATTGCATTATTTTGAAAGATGTGATTATGTACTAGTTGATATTGGTTAGCTAGCGGTGGCAGGACAGTCTAGAGAGGTATGTGCACTAGCCTGGGTTTTCAATATCCACCCAGCTCGAAACTGTCACCCTGGTGTTTCGTGCAGGCAGGGCGATCCATCAATGTGCATGCCAGTCCTCTGATGGGTGTTAAACTGGGAGTCGCAGCTGCTAGCATTAGTTGGGCACTCTAAATCCCACGGTGTTCTTCACGAAGAGTAGGCGAGTTATCGCCAGCGCTCTGAACAAATTCCAAATTCCTTCCTGGGCTGCTGGTAGCAAGTTCCTTGGTTTTCTTGAAGGTTCCTTGACAGCAGGTTGCACTGCTTGCTGTTTGAGTTTGGTTGCTCTCTTGGCAGCAGTTTCTATACTATAAACAAATTGATCAGGTGGTTCCCATGGTTCATGTGAACTGCCATCTTCAGACACGAAAGGCTGTGATGATAGCATCAGTTGCATATTTGTTTTTAAAGCATTGTTTGGCTGTAGTTGTGGTATCGCAGAATGTTTACATAGAATGTTTTTCTTTATTCTCTTTGGCGTTAAATCTACTTATTGTCTTTTCTATTTTTATTTCAGCCATCAAATTCACGGCATAGAGTACCCCTCATTCCTGGGGAGTCTGTTAAAGTGCACGGTAGGACATTGCTGTCACTTCTTCATCTTATTTCCGTTTGCTCTTTTTTTTTTTCCTGCCTTGTATCTTAAATTTAATTAATTTATATTTTCTTGCATTTTGATGTCCTCTGTAGTTCTGTCTCCACTTATCAGCACTCTCATAATGTTTTATTTTATTTTCTACATGATTCTTTGCTTTATTTCATTAGTGTTTTATAAAGCAGTTTGTGTTGTTGATAATAAACATGATTTTATAATAACGGCATCAAAACTTTGAGACTTGGTCTAATTCTTGACCAGCAGTACATGTCGACTTGACCTCATTTGCATTACAGGGAGTCCCCTACTTACTAACACACAAACTTAACAACCAACCCCGCCCCCTCCCCCCCCCACCCCTCCCAATTATTATTATTTTTAATTCCGAGACATGAATGCTCACTTGTACTTACGAACCGATCGTGGGCAGAGTATCTCGGGACACGCTGGCTGGGTGTAGCAACTCGGGACTCGGTTGGGCGTAGCAACTCGAGACTCGGTTTGGCGGAGCAACTCGGGACTCGGTTGGGCGGAGCAACTCGGGACACGTTGGGCAGAGCAACTCGGGACTCGGTTGGGCGGAGCAACTCGGGACTCGGTTGGGCGGAGCAACTCGGGACTCGGTTGGGCGGAGCAACTCGGGACTCGGTTGGGCGGAGCAACTCGGGACTCGGTTGGGCGGAGCAACTTGGGTCACGTTGGTTGGGCGGAGCATGAATCTTCATCCTGCGAGATGAAAAGAGTCTGAGCGTCACGTCATCTACAGTATCCAGTGTACTGTACAGTACTTTAGGCTACTGTTTGCAGCTATTTTCTTTACGCACATTTTTGCATTCATAGTGCCATGTGTTTTACCGTTTTGGTGGCAATGAACCGTCATCATGGCTGATAAACGTTGCAGTGATATTCCTGAAACAAAGAAATGCAAAACCTTCAAATTGTAGACAAAACTGGCCATTTCATTCAGGACATTTTAATCGAGGACAAGGCAAAAATTTTACTGTACTTTATTTTGGAGTATGCTTTATTAATCATATTTATTACAGTTTGGGGGATAGAAGGGGTATTATATCCTATCATTTGTTGCAAATGTACAATATTTCAGCCTAATTATATGTAAAATGACATGTACAGTCACGTGAAAAAGTAAGTACACCCCATGTAAAGTTTCGACATATTTCAACATACAGCTATTTGATCTTCATTTCAACAATATTGATAGATAAAGATGATATTATATAACAAATATCATGAAACATTTACATTTTGTAGTTCATTGTATAATTTAAATAAACATAAATGCAAATTTCGCATGTGGAAAAAGTAAGTACACCCTTGGCTCTAATAGGTGGCATTGTCCCCTTTGGCAGAAACAACCTCAAGTAGGCGTTTCTTATAACTGTCTACCAGTCTCTGACATCGACCGGGAGAAATTTTTGCCCACTCCTCCATGCAGAATTCTTTCAGCTGTGCGATGTTTGAGGGGTTTCTTGAATGCACAGCTCGTTTCAAATCCCCCCACAACATCTCGATGGGATTTAGATCCGGGCTTTGACTTGGCCATTCCAGAACCCTCCATTTATTTCTTTTCAGCTATTCCTTGGTGGATTTACTGGTATGTTTAGGGTCATTGTCATGTTGCAAGGTCCACCTTCGGTTGAGCTTCAACTTTCCTACAGATGGCTTCACATTATCCTCAAGCACCCTCTGGTACAATGAAGAATTCATAGTGGATTGTATGATGGTGAGCTGCCCAGGCACTGATGCAGCAAAGCTGCCCCAAACCATAATATTTAAACCACCATTCTTTACAGTTGGTATCAGGTTCTTGTGGTCAAATGCTGTCTTTGGTTTTCGCCAAACATGTCTTCTGGTACTGTGGCCAAATAGCTCTACCTTTGACTCATCTGTCCAGAGCACATTGTTCCAGAAGTGCTGGTCTTTGCCTAGGTGTTCATTGGCAAACTTTAGTGTTGCCCTGATGTTCTTTCTGGACAGCAAAGGTTTCCTCCTGGCACACCTCCCACGTAGATCAAATTTGTGCAGCTTCTTTCTCATGGTAGACTCGTGCACTTTGACATCAACAGTGGCAAGAGCTACCTGTCGGTCCCGTGATGACATTCTGGGGTTCTTAGAGACTTCTTTCAGCATCTTGCGGTCGGCTCTCGGGCTGAACTTGCTGGGGCGGCCTGGCCTCAACAAGTTGGCAGTTGTTTGGAATCTTCTCCACTTGTAGATGATCTTCCGGACAGTCGAATGATTGATTTCAAATTGTTTGGAGATCTTTTGAAATCCCTTCCCAGACGAGTAGGCATCTATAACCTTCTTTCTGAAGGCCTCAGAGAGCTCTTTTGATCTAGGCATGGTGACGCCGCACACTTCAACAACAAAGAGCAAACCAAACGAAATGTCTGAGGTTTAAATAAGACAGGTTCCTCTAATATCCTCTCTAACAATGTTCTAATCATTTGCACCTGAGCTGGTGCACCTGATTCTAATTTTAGGTATTTGAAGTAGTGATAAATGTAGGGGTGTACTTACTTTTTCCACATGCGAAATTTGCATTTATGTTTATTTAAATTATGCAATGGACCTCAAAATGTAAATGTTTCATGATATTTGTTATATTATATCAACTTTATCTGTCAATATTGTTGAAATGAAGATCAAATAGCTGTATGTTGAAATATGTTGAAAAAGTCAAAACTTTACATGGGGTGTACTTACGTTTTCACGTAACTGTAAATTGGCGTTTTTGGCTTGGCTATAGAACTGAACCACCATTGTCTGAGTCTGGAAAATTGAGTTCCGACCTAAGAACATCCGACTTAAGAATGATTATTCGGAATGCAACCCATCCGTAAGTTGAGGACTCCCTGTATTGCTGTCAACTAATGCTGCATGTGGGTCATGAAGGGCTCGTGGGGAACGACATATTGTGTAATATCCGAGGCCATTTGGCATGTCCAAACGATTATGTTTCTATGTTTTGGCAGTATGGGATGTGGCTTATCTTTGCCCATTCTATGGGAACATGCGGGGCGAAATTGCCATTACGAACTACCGGCTATTGTTCTATTCTCCAGAGAGGGTAAGTCGACCAACTTTTGAAATTCACAATGTCTCCCTCTCCCTCCTTTTTCTTATCTTCTGTTTATCTCTTCCAACCACTCCTTTTCCTTTCACTTATTCCTTATCCTTTTCATCCATTCTGCTTTCCTTTTAACACTGAATATGTATGAGTTGCACATGATGCTTGTGTCGTGTATTTATAGTGTATTTATAGTGTATTTTTATTGGTGGCAGTTTGAATTTATCTGTTCAACCAATGACAGTAGAGTAGGCATTGTAAGAGGCCTTATCTAGAGTGTGCATATGTGCTTCATGAGGAGGAGCTGCTTTACGACTTGCAACACTTTACGACTGCTTTATGAATGACTTGCTAGGAAAAAGTGAACTGGTGTTAACCGTTTCGCTGCCTCGTTCACTGCCAGTACTTATGTGGTGTTCAACTTTTCTCACAGGTGGATTTTGTAACATGTGTTGCATTTGTGACCTTATTTGTATCTGCGTGTTTAGCTTTCTTCACCCATAGTTTTCGCGTCACGTGTCATGCTCACAACTCCTATTTTCAGCAACGGTTTGCTTTCTTCACTTTGGGATCATGATTATCAACCTACTTACAGTGAGCAGATTATAATCATGGACGTTGACCAGTGATGACGCACGAGTGGATTATATTAGTCCATTGATACGACATCAGATTGGCTTACTGTGTGCTGCTCCATTTCTTGCTTCATATTGAACTTATGACAGGACTCCCATGTACTTAAGCTGCACAGCTTATCGGACACCGCTCAGACTGGACGAAGTCCTTAATCTCTTAAGCGGTGAGAAGGAATTGATAACGTGATTTTCTATACTTGAAATCCATTTTGGTTTGCCGTAATCAGACTTCCTTTGGGTTTCTGTGAAATCAGGCTGTTGTAGCTTGTTCTCCTCTATGAAACAAATGCTGTTGCTGTTCCTGTTCCTGCTAAGGCCCATATCTGTCCAAATTTATTGTGTATCGTACTGTATCAGCCTGAAAAAGAACGTTTGTATCATGGCACAGAAACAAGACTAGAATTGGACCAGGATAAGATGAGGAACTTTCGGAAGTCATTGTAACTTTCATTAAAAGTATCTTAAATGTATCCAAAATGTACCCCTCATTAACCATTGCAGTGTAAAAAAATAAAATAATAATAACATTCAGTGCTTTTATTATCAAAGCTGAAGTTGTGCTTGTGATGGGTCTTTCGCAAGTGTATTGGTTGTAATATGCAGCATTTAGCTTTTTTACCCTGTGCACATTAAGCAAAAAGCAGGGCTGTCCATCCATTTGTCTTGTCAGTTTATGGTCAAGGAACAGTTTATTTAAATCAAATGTTATATTTTGAACACAAATCAGAACATGAATATGAAGACCAGTCTTTCGTTTTACTGTACCTTGGCTCAGAATTCTTCCCGATCGCACATGTGCAGAGAGGATCGAGATAATATTTTTTACTCTGCCCCCTCTGGCAGTCAAACAAATTGAAAATCATTCCAAACAGGAAACTTGATATTTTTAAGGATGTTATAATACGCCAGATATGATGGGCACGAATAACTAATGTAACCTATTAGATAGGGTGGTGTAAAGAGACACTGCGTCAATGGTAGTTAAACCAGGAATGATTTTATTTCCACGACTATAAACCTGTTTAAACCTCTATTCAAATTGAATTATAAACTTGAACACTGTATACAAACAAATCATCTTTATAATACTTCCAAGAACCATGCGATATATCGATTTATAGCATTAGAGGGCGTGGCATGTTTTTGGGGGTAAATAAGAGGCCGCCATAATGGTTATGTACCATGCTGGTTGACGCTGCATTCTATGGTTATCAATAAAGCCCCAATCTCCAAAATTAAGACTCCACGTCATCTTATTACAGTGTACAAGGGTGGTTGGTGTATAAGACTGCTTCAGGAGCGCTAAACTTCCGGATTTTTCTAACGATCTTTAAAATGATTGTTTTATTAATACTTTTATTAATGATTGTTTTTATTGAAGTGCAGGAAGGTGTGAGGGCCTTGTTGTTCGTGAGTTTTCCCTTTGCGGATTGGTCTGTCGTGATTAATTTATTGAGGCAAGGTTTGCAGATCAAAAAGATCGATCAGGTTTAAAATAATTTTTATCTGTTCTGGTGTGTCTGATTAAAAGCTTTTAAGAAACGAAGTAGGAGGCATTCATATTCATATAATCTGTGTATTCCTTTCCAAATTTGTACTGCATTTCCTATTTCATACTTTGTAATTTGAAGGCTCATTTTTGTTTTACCTTTTAGTTGTTTGGTTTGGCCTTCATAGCCGAGGGTCAGAGGCATTATGCTTTTGGGTTATCCACCCGTGTGTGATGATTTTGTTATCGCAATAACTTGTGAACCCCTGAAGGGATTTTTACCAAACTTGGTACAAAGGTGTACTATGATACAAAGATGAATATTTTGTGGTCAAAGGTCAAACTTCATGTGACCTTTATCTGAAAGTAGCAGATATTCGTTACTGCAATAAGTTGTGTACCACTGAATGGATTTTGACCAAACTTGGAATAACTATGGACTGTAATAGGAAGATTAACTGATTAAATTTTGGGTTAAAAAGGTCAAAGGCCTAAAGTCAATGAATTTTCATAGAAACTCTGTGTTACTGCAATAACTATGAACCACTCAAGGAGTTTCAACCATACTTGACGCACTTATGGACTCTAATACAAATATGAAGTGATTCAATTTTATATTGAATGTGTCAAAGTTCAGGTGACCTTTGAAATGAATAAATCCATTTTGTGGACCATAACTCTTGTTAGAAGTGTCTGATGTTCTCTAGATATTCTCGATTTATTTCGTTTTTGTTGTTTATTAACTTGTAACCAACGCTAAATGCAGTGTGCATGATGTGATTTGGCAGGAGAACAGCTGCATATTGGATGTGCCGTTGGGCGTAATTGCGCGTGTGGAGAAGGTCGGGGGCGCAACCAGTCGTGGTGAAAACTCGTATGGCATTGAAGTAACTTGCAAGGTGAAGCAGATTTGTCAAAGTCAAGTTATCAGAGCTGATTTGAAATATTGGAAACTTTTTTCCTTCTGCTATACATTTTAATTGCATTGGTGCACTGAGATGCATCATATTAACAAAATCCTTTGTTTTGTTTGTATGTCTCAATTATTCCTGATCCTTTTGTAATCACTGTAAAGTGATCGTTCAAACTCTCGAAGAGATAATTTGACAACATATTTTCTTTATCCTTGCCGTGATTATGAACACAGGTTCAACTGATTTATGAAAACGTGATTAACTTTAGAAATGGCACGTTTCCTGGTTTGCCCAGAGTAATCCAGATTTCCTTTTTGATGATCAAAATACAAATATTACTCATAACAGTCTGATATTTTGCATAGGTAAATAAAACTAGAACTGCCACTTTAAAACTGCTGGCAGTGATGACCGGTTTACTCGCACCCACTTTTGATACAACCCCACTTTTCATACAACCCCACTTTTGCTATAACCCCACTTTTGATACAACCCCACTTTCATTGCACATGCTTTGACACAACCCCCTTGGATACAACCCCGACACACATACACACACACACACACACACATCCCCCCTACCCCCTCCCACACACACACCCACACCCCTCCCCCCACACGCACACCCCTCCAAAC
>NC_136264.1:165774526-165837026 GCF_964187855.1 Myxine glutinosa
CATTCGTTTGTTAATATGCCTCATCTATTGACAAATCTGCAATTATAATTTTTTTGGAGGTTGAAATGATCGCGGGAGATCGCGTTATAGTGATGACGTCCTGGAAGGGAATCTTCTTCCTCAGTCGCTCATTACTTTGAGTGAAATACGATCGAGTTAAAAATAGTCAGAATTTGAGCAAATCTGTTTCATTCGTTTGTTAATATGCTTCATCTATTGACAAATCTGCAATTATAATTTTTTTTGAGGTTGAAATGATCGCGGGAGATCGCGTTATAGTGATGACGTCCTGGATGGACATCTTCTTCCTCAGTCGGTCATTACTTTGAGTGAAATACGATCGAGTTAAAAATAGTCAGAATTTGAGCAAATCTGTTTCATTCGTTTGTTAATATGCTTCATCTATTGACAAATCTGCAATTATAGTTTTTTTTGAGGTTGAAATGACCGCGGGAGATCGCGTTATAGTGATGACGTCTTGGATGGACATCTTCTTCTTCAGTCGCTCATTACTTTGAGTGAAATACGATCGAGTTAAAAATAGTCAGAATTTGAGCAAATCTGTTTCATTCGTTTGTTTATATGCCTCATCTATTGACAAATCTGCAATTATAAATTTTTTTGAGACGTTGAAATGACCGCGGGAGATCGCGTTATAGTGATAACTAGAGTCCCTGTATATAGAGAGTTGTGTCAACTCTCTATGGACGCCATTTTGCCATTTTGTGTCTAAGTGTGTCGGATTAGATATACATGTACATTCGCGATACGGGGTTGCAATCATTTTCTCCTCCAATCTCAGCAGCCGTTCTTCAATAGAATCACTAGTATCTTGGCCCTCTTGTGTATCAGTGTCCATAGGTTCACTCTCAGCTACAAAAGAGCACATATACAATTAATGGCCAACTGGAAAATTGGTATGTACAATTGCTCAGTATTCTGTAGATAAATGTTGTAATCGGGAAAGAAAATTTTATACTTAACGTTAAATATAACACAATTTTTTTACAATTTAATTTTGCAAAATATTTAGAATAATGTAAAAAGAAAATGGCAACAGGAAGATAGTCATCATAATCTGAACGTACAATTATAGTTCAAAGAGCTATACAAATATAGACGAGCACATGCCTGTCATTTTGTAATCGTTTAAAATATGTCATTGATTGAACATGTCCTGCCATGATTTTGTAATAAATAAAACAATTCTTACATTGAGATTCATTTGAGGAGTCAATACGTTCATGAGTGGAGTAGGTGTGGTCGGACAAGTTTGGTAGATGTAGTCTCTCAGTTCTGGACGGTCCACGCTTCTTGGGGGAGTTGCGCAGCTTCACGGGTTTCCGGTAGCTAAATATTGTTGGAACTGCAGAGCACTTCAACCTCTTTTTGTCATCAGCTCGCCCCCTCTCAAACTGATTCACATCGAAATGTTCCTGCAATCATACAATGAGTGTCCTTGATGTATTTATTTATTGAAATTTTTATTCTAACACAACACAGTTTAATTTTAATGAGCTGTCATGTACTAGTACTTCCACAACAGAAAATCACATGGACAATCTTCCGGAAGATGGCCAGACAAATCGCTAGCTCTATCGACCACATGTATATTGATATCAAACAGGGATAACAGCTTTTGAAAGTTGAGCCAGTTTTAAATGTGGGTACACAAATACACCTGTTTTACTGCATTAATCACCTCGAAATATTGTATGTTTTGGGAACGATAGCTGTCACCAGGTTAAATATATAGGGATTGTCCAATGTGCAAAATCTTCCATCACTACAATTTGGCCATAAATCCCGGGGTGGGAAATATTTGAGCAAATATGCCACAAGACGCATGAGCACTGTACAAAGCAAACAATAACTCGTCAAATTTTGGACGTATGGATGGCTGCACAACCCGCAAAAAAATTGAGCAGGTCCCCCCCCTAAAATTGCTTTTATGATTGCCGATTAGGCTAAAGATTTTAAACCAAAAAAACAACTTGCCTCGGAATAAGTTTTGAATGGACGGACAGACAACTGAAAACAAAACGGACCATGGGTTTCCCACCCCTATAAAATCAAAATTAATTCCCTCTGAAAAAGTACAGTGACATTGCCCGCAGACTACCCAACCGCAGACCAGGCAATGTCACTGTACCGGGACATTTCATCAATCAATGACAATATGCGGTCCGCTAGGACTACCCGAAAAAAATTGAGCAGGGTTCTTCCCACGGAAATGCATTTTTGGTCAGCTCCTTGAAGATTATAAACAAACACAAATCACTTCCCTTTAAAAGGGTTTTCAACGGACAGACAACCAAAAAAAAACCGAGCAGATAGAATTGATTTTGAACATCGATCATCAAGCGGCGTGGGCCTACCTGGCAGAGTCTCGAGGAGTCGATCGCTTTCCAGCTCTTTCGTCTGACTTTCGCTTCCCAAATTTGTCTTCTGACTTTATCACTTGGAAATCTATACATCTTATATTTCCCAGATTGGTTTGAACAACCAAAAGCAGAACAACCAGTCATTTTGTTTGGCAATAAACAACATTCCCGTACCAAGCTGACGTTCACGCACGGTGAAGTTAGACACAAAATGGCGCCACAAAATCACGTGACCAGAAATCTCGGGTCAGCGCATGGCGCAACTCTCTTTATACAGGGACTCTAGTGATAACGTCCTGGATGGACATCTTCTTCTTCAGTCCCTCATTACTTTGAGTGAAATACGATCGAGTTAAAAATAGTCAGAATTTGAGCAAATCTGTTTCATTCGTTTGTTAATATGCCTCATCTATTGACAAATCTGCAATTATAATTTTTTTTGAGGTTCAAATGACCGCGGGAGATCGCGTTATCGTGAGCACGTTCTGGAAAGACAATTGGTGTGTTTCTTCTTCTTTCAACAATAAAGACTTATAGCTTCGAGACCGTACATCCAATCATCTTGAAATTTTGCACACTTGTTCCGCTTGATGAGAGCTACATTCCATTAAAAATTCAAGTCAATCCATTCAGTGGTTCAAGAGTTACAAGCTTTTTAAAATTTAACTTCCATTATTTATTGCGGCCAAACCATGTAACTTATCAAAACGTCTCAAGTAACATTGAAACATACCCCCATGAGGAACATTTGTGTAAAGTTTCCACTCGATATCTCCACAAATTATGGAGGTGATTCCATTTCTAGTTTGAGCTTTAAAACGTCATAACTCTGAAACCACGTGTCGGATGACGTCGTGCTCGCTGACTTTTTTGTTCGTCATGGATATGCGAATATGCATGCCAAGTTTGGGCTTGATCCGTTCAGCCGTTGCGGAGAAAAAGGGTTTGTTGTGTTTTTTCACGGAAAACAAGATGGCGGCCGAACCATGTGACGTATGACTTCGAAAATTTTTGCATTCTGAGTTTTTTTTAACTAAGCATCTGGGAAAAAAATCCCATATTCGGGGGAGAAAATTTTTTGTTTGACGAATTCTTACCTCTTAACGTTAGCATTTTTAATATACTCGATACACATGTCTTTTGTTCCCATTGAAGAGTTCTTTAGAATGAGCCATTCCTCAAATTTTTCCATTGAGCCGTTGCGGAGATAGAGGGGAAAATTTGAATTTGTTTTACAAGATGGCGCCCACACCACGTGACCTATGACGTCATAATTAGCATGAAAAAATTCTAGGAGCCGAGTCGATCATTTGATGAAAATTTCCTGTCAATCCGACCAGCGGTTGCTGAGAACATTAATTATGAAGTTTTTGGAGGTGCAAAATAGGGCGGAAGAATAATAATAAGAAAAACTCTAGCAGTAATAATAGGTTTCTCTCCATTTCATGGAGAGTAAACCTAATAATGCACAAGAGCAGGCTACGGATAACAAATAGATAGTTGCCGATAACCAATGTGAAGAATTGTTTGCCTTGCAAGTCATACAATAATTCATACGGCACTATAAAGACTATAAAACTAGCAAACTCGATGAAAAGAAAATTGGACACATGGCAACAACAATTAGCAATCAAGTCAGCACATTAAAGCCACTGAAACTGCTGCTGCCATGAAATAAACAGTAGCAAATAAAAAGCACCAATTGCAAGCAAAACCGTAAAAAGAAGAAAAGCAGAACAAGAAAAAACCATAACACCACAGTGAGAACCTGACATTCCCAGGAGTGAGCAAGGTACATAGACTTGAAAACAGAGATGAAAAAGTTCCCTCAAGAGATTGTTGAGTTGGAATGATATATTGTATCAGGCTGACAGGACCACAACCATGGTCCAATGGACAAACTTCCCAACTCCACTGTGCTTGAAAGAAAATTATATCGGACAACCACAAGCAGAGCTCAACAAAACCGGTGAAATAACAACAACAACGACTTCCATTGAACAAGGATGTGAAGAAACATTTGGCAGAACAAGTATCGGTGTTGGCTCCCTGCCACCCAGTGTAAGTGCTCCATGTGTAGAGCTCAGACTCAGCTCTAGCTCAGAATAAGCCCAGCACCCAATTGAATAAGCTCAGACAGCACCCAACAGGGCAAACAAGTACAGTGGCAACACATCCGCAGGGATCAACATTGCCACGGTGCCCCAGATGAATCAAAATAAATATGTAATCTTCAGTCTCCACCATGCATGGTAGAGCTTATAACGATGAGTTGCAAATTAACTAATACCAGCGAGTTGCCACATTGCAGCAAAATCGCAGCCACTCTGTCATTGATGTGATGGAGAAAGCAGCAAATAAAACTTGGCAAGAGCGTGTTGCATTATCTTCAAAAACTCGTTAACTAGAATAGCATTGGCTTCTCATATCGCAACACTGCAAAATTGAACAGTATGCATTTGGAAGTTATTTGTATGTGTAATGAGGTTAAGAACATTTTAAAGTAGACATTTAAATGGTGTTTCTATGCACACTGTTTTAAATGTATTTGCTTTATTGTTTGCATTGGGGTCCCCAAGGACAGGTAGGTGCTGGGAGCTTTGGTTGTGTGTCGGGAAATCTTGACTGGAGTTTTGTATATTGTTTTGCTCAAGTTTTCTCTCTGGGGAGATTCTCAATATGAGGAATGCATGTTTTAACTGTCTAATTTGGGGTTCAAATCTCTACCCAACAATGAAGTGCCACCCTAGTGTTTCAAATGCAACGTGATGCATCAATTTATGCGCCATCCATAGGAAGGACATCAAGTCAAAGGCACCTTCTGCCCGCACTGGCGGTTGGTGTATGTTAAAGATCCCATGGTGTTTTTCACAAAGTCGGCGTGTTATTGCCGGCAACCTTGCCAAATTCCTTATTCTTGCCACCTTCAGAAGGCCCATCCCTACAAGAAGTTCTGAATAATTGGGGAAAGAAGATGAAGATGGACTCTCCACACGTTGTGTATAATGACTTTTCTTTTTTCAATCCTAACTGAAGGCAGATGATTAAACATTTGAGTACTTGGAAAACCTTTGAGTATATTTTATTCGGCCATAATTGTGCCTCCTGCAGGTTGATTGCATAATATAGTATTCCTTCATTTTTCCAGTCATTGTTAATAATCCAGTGAATAAGCAAGAATAATTAATCATTCACTTTTTTAATAAAGCACCAAATTTGATGGAAATGTGTTTACCATACCTTTTTATTTAAGGATGGATGCGATGAAAGATTTCAACTGCTTGGGAGTCAAAGCCATATATTAAGCCCAGGTAGCCTAATCACCTAGGGTAACTGTATGAAATACCAGTGTTCACTATAAGAATATGAATCAGGTTAATTATCCCACACGCAAAGTGCAAAGTGGGATTATGCGGTAGGTTCACTCTGACTGCAGACGTCGGTCTATGATTGAGGAACTACTTGGTTTCAATTGAATTTACTATTTCGAACACTGTAGAACACGAATCGGAACACGAAACTGCAGGTTAGCAGAACTTTGCCTCTGATTTTGGCAAATTTTATGGAATCTCGTCTTGAGCGAGCATGCGCACAGAGGAATAATTGTCTTGGTCTGTCTGCCTGTCTGGCAGTCAAACAAAATTGAAAAACATTCCAGCCAACCAGGAATCTTACTGTTTTTCGGGGTGTCATAAAGGGCACAAACAGGCGAAGAAGTAATTAATTGTGATAAATAAGGTGGTGTAAAAGACAGTGCATCAATGGCGGCAAACTTCCGAAAAAGAATGTTTTATTCATGTATATATATATATATATATATATATATATATATATATATATATATATATATATATATATCTTTATATATATATATATATATATATATATATATATATATATATATATATATATATATATATATATACAGCCTTTAAATTAATTAAATTACATTAGTGGTACTTCCAAAAACCTTCAATTTAGTAGCACTTGGACAAAATTTTACTCCACGTCAATCAATAAAATCTGCCACTCGCACTTTAAGCGTTCGGGAATATCGAGATCAAGATAAAATCACGGCTCGTATGAAATATAGATTGTGCTCAGAAACACAAAGCAAGAGTGAACATCCCTTCTCATGGCCCTTTTCTCAAGACTGTGTGGGGTATGGTGTTCTATGAACTCTTTAGTTGAAGGAATATCAAAGTTGTTGTTCTGGCAGAATGAGAATTATGGAACCCATGTTTTAATGATGTTCACCTGGACAGGACATGAGAAACTTGAGGTTCGCTCACAAGCAAGAAGGCCGCAACAGGCGAATTATGTTTGACACAATAATGAAGTTTGCATTTCCTCTTTCTAACGGACTGGTGAGCATAAAATTCATTTAAAAACACACTTTATATATCACTTCACTGTGTATGATGATGGTTCCTTTTTACAGTTTCTGGTTTTGACTTTTAGCTTTCCTTTCCCTCCCCACCCCATACCACGACATACTTTCCTGGCTTCTTCCTCCTTTTGAATAGCAATTCTTTGCTATGGAAAACAGGGAGAAGTTTGCAGAAGATGGTTGGAAAGTTTATGATCCAGAGGCAGAGTTTAAAAGATTGGTAAGACAACTTCATCTTGCCACCTCTCAAAACCCTCACCATCCACAGTGATTAAAGCTCATAGAAGAGTGTGGACTCGTGGAAGAAAGCATGAAAACACTATAATATATGATAAACTTGAACCAATTCGACCTTGCCCATAATGGTTGGAGCAAATATGTAAATCATTCGGCTAAATATTCATTTTCTTGTCTTTTTTATTACAGGAAGTTGAAACTGATTTTTAGCATTTCAATATGATTTGGAGACATTTTCTGTGTTACTTGATAATTCATTTTATATAAATGTTGTCCCAACTGACTGCATCTTGATTTAACTGTAGTTTCTTTAGTTTAACAAAATCGGGCTAAACCCTCAACTACAAAATGTTGCCTCACTTGTTAGGTTCAAGGTATTGAAAACCCACCTTGGAAGCTGAGTCTGTTGAATGCCAATTACGACGTTTGCGACACGTACCCAGCCATGCTCGGCGTGCCAAGGGACTGCACAGATGATGATATGCGCAGAGTGGCCAGCTTTCGCTCTCGTGGCCGCATTCCTGTAAGTGTAATTTGGTCCACAAGATGTCATCCCCTCAATTTTTGCTTTAATACTTTTGCCTTGCTGATAGTGGAGACTTTTTTTTTTCTTTTCTTTTTTTTCGGTCATCTCATCTCGATTCTCGATACCAAAAGCCCTTCCACTCAATGGCCCGCACATTCACGCAAGCTTCGATTTTTCAATTTCGGATCAGGAGGCTCCCAGGAGGGGAGGGGAAGGGGGGGGGTTATCCCCTGAAACTTCTGATCCCTACTCATCCATTTCTACCAAACCATTGCTCTGAAACCTGATACACCCCTTCTACTCCATGGTCCTCAGGATCGCTCAATCTTACATTTTTCGATTTCGTATTTCTCGAATTCGGATCATGGGGGCTCCCACGTGGTGACGAGAGAGGGGATTACCCCCTGAAACTTCGGATTCCCCCTACTCATCCCTTATTTGCCAACTGATTGCTCTGAAACCCGATACAGCCCTTCTACTCGATGATCCACAGGATCGCCCGGTCTTAGATGTTTCAATTTTTCTTATCAGGGGCCCTCTCAGATGTTTCCCCCTGTACTGTCTTTCCCTCGTGGTCCCCCTGTGCTGTGTTCCTGGATGTCTTTTTGTTGAATGTGTTTTAATGAATGTTTCCCCCTGTACTGTCTTTCCCTCGCGGTCCCCCTGTGCTGTGTTCCTGGATGTCTTTTTGTTGAATGTGTTTTAATGAATGTTTCCCCCTGTACTGTCTTTCCCTCGCGGTCCCCCTGTGCTGTGTTCCTGGATGTCGTTTTGTTGAATGTGTTTTAATGAATGTTTCCCCCTGTACTGTCTTTCCCTCGTGGTCCCCCTGTGCTGTGTTCCTGGATGTCTTTTTGTTGAATGTGTTTTAATGAATGTTTCCCACTGTACTGTCTTTCCCTCATGGTCCCCCTGTGCTGTGTTCCTGGATGTCTTTTTGTTGAATGTGTTTTAATGAATGTTTCCCCCTGTACTGTCTTTCCCTCGTGGTCCCCCTGTGCTGTGTTCCAGGATGTCTTTTTGTTGAATGTGTTTTAATGAATGTTTCCTCCTGTACTGTCTTTCCCTCGCGGTCCCCCTGTGCTGTGTTCCTGGATGTCTTTTTGTTGAATGTGTTTTAATGAATGTTTCCCCCTGTACTGTCTTTCCCTCGTGGTCCCCCTGTGCTGTGTTCCTGGATGTCTTTTTGTTGAATGTGTTTTAATGAATGTTTCCCCCTGTACTGTCTTTCCCTCGCGGTCCCCCTGTGCTGTGTTCCTGGATGTCTTTTTGTTGAATGTGTTTTAATGAATGTTTCCCCCTGTACTGTCTTTCCCTCGCGGTCCCCCTGTGCTGTGTTCCTGGATGTCTTTTTGTTGAATGTGTTTTAATGAATGTTTCCCCCTGTACTGTCTTTCCCTCGCGGTCCCCCTGTGCTGTGTTCCTGGATGTCTTTTTGTTGAATGTGTTTTAATGAATGTTTCCCCCTGTACTGTCTTTCCCTCGCGGTCCCCCTGTGCTGTGTTCCTGGATGTCTTTTTGTTGAATGTGTTTTAATGAATGTTTCCCCCTGTACTGTCTTTCCCTCGTGGTCCCCCTGTGCTGTGTTCCTGGATGTCTTTTTGTTGAATGTGTTTTAATGAATATTTCCCCCTGTACTGTCTTTCCCTCGCGGTCCCCCTGTGCTGTGTTCCTGGATGTCTTTTTGTTGAATGTGTTTTAATGAATATTTCCCCCTGTACTGTCTTTCCCTCGCGGTCCCCCTGTGCTGTGTTCCTGGATGTCTTTTTGTTGAATGTGTTTTAATGAATGTTTCCCCCTGTACTGTCTTTCCCTTGCGGTCCCCCTGTGCTGTGTTCCTGGATGTCTTTTTGTTGAATGTGTTTTAATGAATATTTCCCCCTGTACTGTCTTTCCCTCGCGGTCCCCCTGTGCTGTGTTCCTGGATGTCTTTTTGTTGAATGTGTTTTAATGAATGTTTCCCCCTGTACTGTCTTTCCCTCGCGGTCCCCCTGTGCTGTGTTCCTGGATGTCTTTTTGTTGAATGTGTTTTAATGAATGTTTCCCCCTGTACTGTCTTTCCCTCGTGGTCCCCCTGTGCTGTGTTCCTGGATGTCTTTTTGTTGAATGTGTTTTAATGAATGTTTCCCACTGTACTGTCTTTCCCTCGTGGTCCCCCTGTGCTGTGTCCCTGGATGTCTTTTTGTTGAATGTGTTTAAATGAATGTTTCCCCCTGTACTGTCTTTCCCTCGCGGTCCCCCTGTGCTGTGTTCCTGGATGTCTTTTTGTTGAATGTGTTTTAATGAATGTTTCCCCCTGTACTGTCTTTCCCTCGCGGTCCCCCTGTACTGTGTTCCTGGATGTCTTTTTGTTGAATGTGTTTTAATGAATGTTTCCCCTTGTACTGTCTTTCCCTCGTGGTCCCCCTGTGCTGTGTCCCTGGATGTTTTTTTGTTGAATGTGTTTTAATGAATGTTCCCCCGTGCTGTCTTTCCCTCGCCCTGTACTGTGTTCCTGGATGTCTTTTTGTTGAATGTGTTTTAATGAATGTTTCCCCCTGTACTGTCTTTCCCTCGTGGTCCCCCTGTGCTGTCTTTCCCTCGTGGTTGTCAGCTCTTTCACGAGCCTCGATTCAGTATTTTAAAAAAAAGAAAAAAAAAAGATGTGACCTGAGCTACAGACAAAAATGAAATTATTTTATCCGTGGCTAAGGCCAAACCCACCTGCCAAATCTTGTAATATTTTGTACTTTTTATTTCACATTTTTGGACTTTATACTTTTACACATATGAAGAATCTTCACTTTTCTTCCTCTCCCGCCTCCCACCCCTTACATATTCCGACTGTATCACTGCACAGATTCTATCATGGCTGCATCCGGGAAACCTTGCATCGCTTGCTCGCTGCAGCCAACCACAGGTGGGCGTTGGTGGAAAGCGTAATCGAGATGATGAGCAGTACCTGCGGCTTATCCTGGATGCAAACCCAAATCAGAACCGCTGTCTTGTCATTTATGATGCTCGACCTGGTGTCAATGCAATTGCCAACAAGGTTTGTGTTTTGTATTTTTGTTTTTTTTCCCAGCCAATTTCTTTTTTTCTTTTTTGCTTTTCCGACCCCCATGTTCTCAACAGCTATTGCACATAGCAAGTAAAAAGTACTAACCTGGATCCTTTTGGTAAGCACATCATTTGAAGAATCTAGCAAAGTAAGTACAAACTTTTGCTGGTTTCATACTGCACATAAGAAAAGGGTGTTCCAAAGTCAAAGAAAAGGGTGTCAATGATTCCAAAGCTAATTTCGACAGGAATCTTCTTAAGAAGCCCCATTTTGGCCAATGATCACCTAAAAGTTAAATGCATCACAAGTAACGAGATTTGCGTTATTGAATTTGAAATCTTCTCCTGAAATCGGAAACCCCCCCCCCCCCCCCCCCCAACCTCTCCAACACCTCACACAGTGCATTTATTTTGCTATGGAGATGTTGACCTTTGTGGAACAGATAAATAACAGTGATAAATAACAGTTCTTTAGGTAGTAGGTTGTAGACAGCAACCGCCCAGTGTAGTACTACCGTCCTGACTTAGGAGCGTTAAAGTGGTGCCCGGAACCATCTTACACTCTCCACGTCAGGATTGCTGCTCTTACTTTCTGTCTCACTCAAACCACAGCTACCGGACTAGCTTCAACCTCTCTTTCTTGCAAACAAACATCATACACTTTTCATCATACACTTTTCTTCTCTTCTATTTAAGGCCTGGCATCGATGAGGGCTACATAGTCCATGCCTAGAGCCTCCAACATAAAAAAAAAAAAAAAAAATCCTTCAATACTGATTGTCAGCTGGTGGAGGACCAGTAATGGAGAGATGGAACTATCCATTCCCTGTTCCATTCCTCATCCGTCTGTCTCCTCCATAACCTAGCGGCTCCAAACTTTGCATGCATACACCTGGACCTCCAACAGATTGCAATGATGAGAACTGGGTGTTTGGGTGTGTTATAACACCCTTTTTGAAGATGATTAACGAGGTGCTCATAAGATTAAGTCCGCAAAAGCCTTACCAATTTGGCGGCCCGCCATCTTGGCCAGCCCACTGCTACTCGCTGGGTTATTAAGCCACCATTTTGTTTTGGCCTATTCAAACGTGCTTTGCCTTGGAAACACGATCGATTACACTGGTCAACAGCCAAATTGGTTGTGACTTATTTTCAACTGTTTCTAACTAATTTGGTGCTCACGAATCCTAATCTGACCTTAAAATTTCGCTATCACGTAACCTTGACGAAGTACATAAGTGTGGAAAAAAAAATCTTCAGAGCATGCGAATTTCTTGATTAAGTCTCAATAAGTCTATTTATTGTCACAAAAAATAATATGAACTTAAAGTTTTTATTTACATCACATAAAAAAATGTAAATCTCCAAAAATAATATGAACTTTATAAAATATCACAAAAAATAATATGAACTTTAAGTTTTTATTTACATCACATTAAAAGTGCTTCTGATCTTTACTTTTGCGTTTGTGGGAGCAATCACTTTCACGCTGTAAAGTCCAACAGTAGTCACCCATCATGTTTGGATTGAATCGGCCTTGATATCGAGTCTCCATGATGGCAATTTCCTGGTGAAACCTTTCTCCATGTTCATCACTGACATCGCCAAGATTTTGTGGAAAGAAGTCCAGATGAGAATGGAAGAACTGTATCTTGAGTGACATTCGAACACCAAGCGCCTGGTAACTCTTCAACATCTTGTCCACAAGCTCTTCATAATTTGGTGCTTGAAAATTTCCAAGGTAATTGTTAGCAAGAGCCACAAAGCTATCACAAGCAGCGCTTTCCAGCTCAGATAGTCTCGTTACAAAGTCCTGATTAGTGAGTACCGGTACAAGACGAATTTGAGGACCATTGAAAACACCCGCCTTTACTTTGGCCTCAGATACAATGCCTTGGAACTTCATTAGCAAGTAGTGGAAGCCAGCACCATCTTGATCCATGGCCTTCACAAAGTTCTTCATCAAACCAAGTTTCAAATGAAGTGGTGGTAAGAATACCTTCTCAGGGTCAACAAGAGGTTTGTGAATTTCAAATGAAGTGTTATTCCTATGGTATACTGGTTCTCAAAAACTGGATGTGCTAGTGAAAATTGGATATCATAATCGAAATCTACAGGTTCATGTTGGTTAGAATATACTCAAAATATACTAGAACCATAAAACTTAAAAAATTTTGTTGACCAGTGTTATCATTACATTGTTGAAGCATATCAAAATCTGGATTCGGATATGAGGATTGGATGTTGTAGACGAATAAATGCCCCAATCTGGAGTGAAATCTGACAAAGTTTACCATATCTCGCGATTTTTATAACTAAGTGTATGTATTCATTTATTTAAGCGAGGCTGTCATTCTCCTTCTGGGGTTATTTTTTTAAATTTCACTTGGTAATAATTTTTAACTTGATTCATACTTCCATGGAATAGGGTGTCACTCCACTGTACCTGCGATATGTTTTTAAAATTCCTCGGTCATTTCAACCAGAAGCAATGAGATTGCTTTCACTTGCCATGCCAGCCGTTCCTTGTCACCCATTTCTTTGGAGTGCTTGCTCGAGTGCTTAAGCCGCTTGGCGAGGGCTCTACAAATGAAGTGAGAAATGCCGGTGTACTTGATTAATTAGTCACAAGGCCGGGGAAGTTTGGTGTGTTACAACACCCTTTTTTGAATATGATTTCCGAAGTGAAGTGAACCACCACTTGGTGTTGGTGAACGCTATTCAGGCTGCTTTTGCAAGACATGGCATTGCAGTAGACAGAGCTCCCTTTTTGTTTTTACATACCCATGTTTTTATTGACTAACATTTTTGTGTGATATACTTCCATTGTATTAATAGATAGCTATATTAATATACCTACAAAAATATACTTATTAAAAACAAAAACAAATCAAACGTCGTGTTTGGAACTCAAATCAAACGTCTGCCATGTAGAACTGTATCATTGCCAATGTAAAGTCAACATTTTGTCTGCTCTCAGTGGTTTCTGCATTTCACTGATTTGCTGCTTGATTTTCACATTTATAGAAGTCTATTTAAAGCTAAATCTTTGTGGTTGCCGTTTTTGTATTTGGTGTTTGGTGTATTTTGTACCTTACCTGTGTTGTCCACCCAGAGACTTACATAGACACCCGGAGAACAAATTCACGCTTTTTAGTAGTCAGAACTGCTGCTAAGCTCAATTCCGCAGCTTAAATTTTAAAATTTAGCTTAGGTTAAGAGTCTCCCCGGCCATCATAACCTATCATTCTCATTGCATATCATTCTCTTTGCTAACTCCCCCTCTCCCCCTCACCTTTTCTATCCCCCCCCCCTCTCTCTCTATCTCTCTCTGTGCATTCTTCGCTCTTCCCTCCTAATAAAGTGCCGCACACTCCTTCCACACACCTCTCGCTCCCACCCTTCTCTTCGCTCCCCCTCCCTTCCGGAGTTTATGGCGTAGCGGTGTGTGGTGATGATTCACTCTCCCCCCCCCCCCCCTTACCCCACCCCGCTTACTTACTCCACACTCCTTTCCTTCTCTCTCTCCCCCCTGCTCCCCCCTCCTCGCCCTCCTCCTCATTCCCCCTTCCCTACCCCCTCTCCTCCCCTTCCCCCATCCTCCCCTCTCCTCCCCCTTTCCCTTCCCCCTTTCCCCCATTTTCCCTTCCCACTTCCCCTCCTCCTTTCCCCTCCCCCTTCCCCTCCTCCTTCTCTCACCCTCTCATTCCCCTTCCCCTTTCCTCCTCTCTCCTTCCCTCCCCTTCTCCTTCCCTCCCCCTCTCCTTCCCTCCCCCTCTCCTTCCCTCCCCCTCTCCTTCCCTCCCCCTCTCCTTCCCTCCTCCTCTCCTTCCCTCCCCCTCTCCTTTCCTCCCCCTCTCCTTCCCTCCCTCTCTCCTCCCCCTCCCCCTTTCCTCCCCCATCCCCTTCTCCCCCACTCCTCCCCCTTTCCCTTCCCCCTTCCCCTCCCCCTTCTCCTCCCCTCCTTCTCTACCCCCTCCCCTTCCCTCCCTCCCCCTTTCTTCCCCCATCCCCTTCCCTCTCTCTCCCCCACTCCCCTCCCTTCCCCTTCACTTCCCCTTCCATCCTCTCCTCGCCCCCTTGCCCCCCCCTCCTCTCCTCCCCTCCTCTCTTCATATTCCCATCAGGAAGCGACTCATTGTTACCCGGCAACGCCAGATACTTTTGCTTGTTTTATATAAACCCAAACCGGCATTGCCTCAACTCACCATTTTAAATAAACACTCCTGCCCCCCATATTGCCGGTTTTCTTCTCCTGCCCCTTATGTTTTTTCCCTGCCCCACACCGCTCCAGCAGTTCTCCTGCCCCACCACCTGCCCATCTGCTCCCTTCTCAATCCCACACCCCTTAACTCTCCTCCCCCCCCCCCGCCCTGCTGACGGTTATACTGTCTCCCTCCCCCCCCCCCTTCCCACTCCCTCTCCACCAGAGCAGTGCCGAGTACCCCTGATAACATATAATGAGACAGGATAAGAAGAGCTAACGTATGATGCGTAGCGAGAGATAGGGTTTTGCAATCGTGTGTTTGGGTTATTATTTTAATAACTTAAATGGCTTAAATGGTTAAAATGGTTAAATGGTTAAAATGGCCTCTAAAGGTGGTTATTATTTTATATTTATAATCGTGTGTTTGGGCATGTCTCTTGAGGCCATACATTTTTTACCATTTGAGCTTTCGTTATCAAATATTCAACAAATCTTTATTATGAGAATATGGGACAAATAATTAAACATTGGGTCAAAATGTGAAAGGGCACCTTATTAGCCCCAACCTAGCATGTCAAGCGTGAGATGGCCTTGTTTTTTTTATTGCTTCAATGTTTCTTTATTTATTTACCATTGAGCTTTGGAGTGTCTATCCATAACATCTTTTCCAATTGAGCTTTTGTCATAAAATCTTCAACAAACTTTTATCATGAAAATATGGAGAACACAAATTAACAAAATGTGCAGATTTTTTTTTTACTGTCGTTTTCTTCAAGTTTACTTTGAGTACTAAACGGATGCGGTGGACAGGTTTTGTATTTTGAGATGCTTTTTAGTTAATGTTGTTTTCAAAAATAAAAATCATTCAACAAAACTGTTTCAAACAGCCTATAAGGATAACAGAAATTCTTTCAGAAATTGACTTGTATTTGTTTCCTTATTGACCATCCCTTATTTTTGGCAGGCAAAGGGAGGTGGCTATGAGACCGATGAAGGATACCCATTTGTTGAATTTCATTTCCTTGACATTCAAAACATTCATGTAATGCGTGAGAGCCTGCGCAAGCTGAAAGAACTTGTGTATCCTGCAATGCCCGATTCACGTTGGCTTTCAGGTCTTGAAGCCACACATTGGTTGGAACATATCAAGGTAGGCATGGGCATGAAATTACACTTGCAGTTTGAATTCAAACTTTGTAAAAGGTGAATTGGTGGAAATGATGCAGAAGTATGAGAACCAGTTGATGTGTCCGCAGGAACGTCGTCATCTTTGAAAAAGTAAAATGCTAGGATCTTCATGATGAATATATTTTTGTTGCTGCTTCAGCAACAAAATATACTGCCGAGCCTACAGTAGGAGGAATTGGAATTTTTCTCAGCCTGTACACAGTGAAATGTCTTCAATCTGTGGATACTAATTGACAGTAGAATGCCTGTTGCAGAATTCTCCGGTAACCCACTAGTTAATATAACGTGCTACAGACCAAACAACTGCAGGCCAGATGCAGAAATGCTCAAGTTCTATGAAAAATGATATAGGACGATAAATCCATCCCATCTCGTAACTTCCTGATTATTTGAGGTTTAACATTAATGCAAGGCTGAGAAAAGAAATTGTTTAGTACTCGTATGATAAAATGCAAATGCAATGGAGAATTGCTTCTTGATTTCATCATACTGAATGAATGAATGAATGAATGATCGTTTTAAGGCCATTTTCCCCGCTAGAGCGGGGGTTAGCCTTGCGGGCCCCATGACGATCATCGTTCCCTGTTTGAGGCAATGTTTTTTATGGCTGGATGCCCTTCCTGACACCAACCCTTGGTCACGCTCTTACGATGCGCAGGGATACGGTGTACCTATTCTAAACCGGGGTACACACCGGGATCATTCATCCCAGCAAGCTGGTACTGAATTTGCCGACCTCGGAAGGATGACAGGCTGAGTCAACCCCCCTGGTGTTAATTTAGCGATTAACCGGGATTCGAACCCAGGATCCTAGGATCCCAAGCCGGCGCCCTAACCGCTAAGCCAACACCAGGCTTGATTTGATTCATCATACTAAAATATGCAATTTGCTCTGTCTGTCTGTCTGCTATTTATTATGTACTGTCGTTGCCAAAAATATTGGCAACCTTGCACTTTTTTCAAATAATACACCATTTCTTCCAGAAAATGGTTAAAAATTAAAAAATATTTTGGTATCCACATATTTTTCTTTGGTTTGCAGCAGAACAAAACACAAAAAGCTGAAAATTTTCGAAATCTTAGCTTATTCCACACGGAAATCCTAAAATGGCCCAGACAATGTTATTGGCACCTTTTAGAAGTTGTTACAAATAATTACATTTCAAGCAGGTGATTCTCCTTTACTTCAGAATTGAACTCACCTGCGGAGAGTTGTAGGTGCCTGCAATGTAAAAAATCACTCATTCAACCAGTTTGAAGAGAGAAAAGGACTCATTCTGCTGATTTGTGTCACTGTGTGTATCACAATGAGCATGGAGAAAAAGAAAACCAGAGAATTGTCTGAGGAGGTCAGACAAGATTGTGGCCAAGCATGGACAATCTCAAAGCTACAAGTCCATCTCCAGAGACCTTGATGTTCCTGTGTCCACCATACGCAATGTTATCAGGAAGTTTAAGGCCCATAGCACTGTAGCCAACTTCTCTGGACGTGGCCGCAAGAGAAAACCTATCGAAAATTGCGGCGAAGGATTGTTCGAATGGTGGAGAAAGCACCTCAATAAACTGCGAGGGTAGAAAAGATCAAGGTTTTGGATGGGGGAAGATAAGAGATGGTGATGAACAGCTGTTTTAAAGACCTGGAGGGAGGTGTGGGATTGAAGAGAGTGTGGGAGTTTGTTCCAGAGGCGGGAAAAGAGGAATAAAAGAGTGAAGGTGAGCGGAGAGTCTTGATTTTAGCAGTTTCACCAGAAGAGGTTTGCTGGCAGTTCTTGTGCGTCCTGCAGGAATATTTGGGGGACACAGCACAGACAGAGCTGGAGGCGCTAGGCCAGAGAGAAGTCTGTAGAAGATAGAAAGACCACCAACCTGTCTGCGGTGAGAGAGTGAAAGGCCCTCAGCATCAGCTTCATCGCGGGAGATACCAATGATACTGAAAGCTTTGGTTTCAACAGCGTGAAGACGAGCAAGGTGTGAGGCAGGAGCACCAGCCCAGAGGGGAGAACAGTATTCTATTGAGCTGCAGATGAAAGCCTTGTATGTGGTGAGGAGCTCAGGTGTGCCAAGGAAGGACTTCGCACGACGGAGGATGCCCAGTCGGCGACTGGCTTTGGAGGTCAGCTTGGAAATGTGGTTTTCCCAGGAAAGATCATGGCTGATCCTGAGACCCAAAAGCTTGAGTGACAGAACTTCTTCAAGAGGATTGTTGAGAACGTAGATTGGAGGGTTTTCAAGATGGTATTTTCGGAGAGACATCGTGAGAGTGTGAGATTTGTCAAGATTGAAAGACATGTTCCACTTGTTTGACCAGTTTGTGATTTTGTCCAGGTCTGCAGAGAGTGAAGAGGCTGCTGCCTGCCGATCTGAATGTTGAGATGTGGAGCGGCAGAGAGTGGAGTCATCAGCAAAGAGATAGAGAGTATTTTCCAGAGTCGGAAAGATTATTGATGAATACCAAATAAAGCACAGGGCCCAGAACACTGCCTTGAGGAACTCCAGCCTGAGCAGAAAGGGGAGATGAGAGAATTCCATTCAGGGCCACATGTTGACTGCGACCGGAAAGGAAGTGCGCAAGCCATGCGTGGAGATTTCCATGGATACCAGAGTAGGAGAGTTTGGTGAGCAGAGCCAGACCGTGCCAGACCGTATCGAAGGCACGAGATATGTCAAGGGAGATGTCTCTGATATCCTGTTTGGTGTTGAGGACCTCCATCCATTGTTGAGACAGCAGAGGCAGCATGTCCAGAGTAGAATGACCTGGTCTGAATCCAAATTGATGATCAGAGATCAAGCCATTTGAGAAGAGGAAGTATTTGATATCTGAAGCAATGATGGATTCCATGACTTTGCTGATAATTGGGAGCAGGTTGATTGGTTTGTTGTTGCAAGGATCTGTTTTTGCACCTTTTTTATGCAAAGCGGTCACGTTGGCTGATTTCCCCAAAAAATATTAAATTTAAATTATTTATTTATTTAATATTGCTATTTTAATCTATTTTTTGCCTCCCACTCTTCCTTCTTCCGCCTCCCCACCCCTCACCCCCACGTGGGTTTCGTCATCCTTCCGCCGCCTCTCTTTCATCGTCCTCCTGCTGCCTCCCCTCCCGTTTGTCGCCTTTCCGCTGCTTCTCTTTCGTCGTCCTGCTGGCTCTTTTTTTTTTCGTCCTCCTGCCACCCTTCTTTCTTTTGCTTTCCCAGCCCCTCCCCTTATCTGTCCTCCCTCCCCTTTTATCTTTGCTCTGCCCTCTCTTCTTTTCTCATCTTATTTATCATAAAAGCTCATATCTTCACAGCATATATGAAAGGATTATATTCTCAGTAAATTTGTTGTTGTCATTGAAAGACAGAGTGTGATTTAGGTGTGTTTTTATTTGAAAGATGAAATTGCTTGAAAAAAAAAAATTGTACTGTTGAAAAATGTCACGACTTGTGCTGGTCTGTGCAGACGGTTTTGTTTGGTGCAGTGCGGATAGCTGAGAAAATTCATGTCGAGAGAACATCTGTGCTGGTGCACTGTTCAGATGGCTGGGACAGGACGGCGCAGCTCACCTCTCTCGCAATGCTCCTCTTAGACCCTGTGTATCGTACTCTCCAAGGATTCCAGTGCCTCATTGAACGTGAATGGGTCAGCGCGGGTCACAAATTTCAACAGGTCTGACTATGTCCATGCATATGGCCATATTTTCTTATTTACTCTTGTAGTGACTTTTACAGGGAAGGTCAGTATATTCCCCTATCTGATTTTCTCTTTTTTATGCCTTCACAGCCGAAGGCTCAAAAAGTTGTGGATGGATTGTGGCAAAACTAGGTGGATGAGTTGGTTAAGCAACAGGTACAAGCTCATTAGATTTTGGTTTAGGTCCGCATCCAGATCCGGCCTATCAGTGGGATACAAACCATAAACTGTTCAGCCTGGTGGAGGTATGCGCTCTACTGAGTGCTCTTCTTGTTGTCCCCCATCGCACCGCGGAGCGAAAGGGGGACTATGGTTTTCCCCTCCGTCCGTGTGTCCGTCCGTCCGTCCGTACGTGCGTGCGTGTGTACATACGTGCGTGCGTGTGTACGTGTGTGCGTGCGTGCGTAAGCGAAGGACCGCATTCGAATTTGGTGTGTGGGTGCAACCCACGTCAAACTCCAAGATGGCCGCCGCCATGTATGTCTGATGCCATGAATGTCTGAATCTTGTGAGCGGAATATCTTGAAAAATAAGCGAAGTACCAACTTCTAATCTGGTGTGTGGGTGTATCTAGGCGTAAGGAAGAACCCTATTGAAAATTGGGTCGCCATGTCAAAATCCAAGATGACCGCCGCCATGTATGTCTGAACCTTGTGAGCGGAATATCTTGAAAAATAAGCGAAGTACCAACTTCTAATCTGGTGTGTGGGTGCAACCCACGTCAAAATCCAAGATGGCCGCCACCATGTATGTCTGATGCCATGTATGTCTGAACCTTGTGAGCGGAATATCTTGAAAAATAAGCGAAGTACCAACTTCTAATCTGGTGTGTGGGTGTATCTAGGCATAAGGAAGCACGCTATTGAAAATTGGGTCGCCACGTTAAAATCTAAGATGGCCGCCACCATAAATATGTCTGAACCTTGTGAGCGAAATATCTTGAAAAATAAGCGAAGTACCAACTTCTAATCTGGTGTGTGGGTGTATCTACGCATAAGGAAGAACGCTATTGAAAATTGGGTCGCCACGTCAAAATCCAAGATGGCCGCCGCCATGTATGTCTGAACCTTGTGAGCGGAATATCTTGAAAAATAAGCGGAGTACCAACTTCTAATCTGGTGTGTGGGTGTATCTAGGCATAGAGATGAACCCTATTGAAAATTGGGTCGCCACGTCAAAATCCAAGATGGCCGCCACCATATATACGTATGTCTGAACCTTGTGAGCGAAATATCTTGAAAAATAAACGAACTACTAACTTCTAATCTGGTGTGTGGGTGTATCTACGCATAAGGAAGAACGCTATTGAAAATTGGATCGCCACGTCAACATCCAAGATGGCCGCCGCCATGTATGTCTGAACCTTGTGAGCGAAATATCATATTATAGCATGTTTTCTGCGTCTTCCACTTTGCCAACTCACATCACTTCCCCGACAGGGGACCTAGGCGTAACGCTTGTTTAATTTATTTTGCCTTCCTAAATCTGGAGATTTCCCCACGGAGAACCCAGGCACGACCCCATGAGCCTCCACGGCAACCCCGCTGGTTAATTTTTTTCATTGCACTCGATGAAGTTACTTTTAGCAAATTCTGTAATCTTTTCTTCACTCAATATAATTTTCGAACAGTAGAATAAGTTAGGTTTAATGCTTTGGCAGTTTCACATTTTATTGTGTAAATACAGAGATGAGAAAATGAGAAAAGAGGAGAAACTTCCAGAAGGACAACCATCACTGCAACATTCCACCGATCTAGGCTATATGGCAGAGTGGCCAGACGGAAGCCTCTCCTCGGTGAAAGACACATGAAAGCCCTCTTGGAGTTTGCAAAAAAGCACCTAAAGGACTCTCAGACTGTGAGAAACAAGATTCTGTGGTCTAATGAAACCAAGATTGAACTGTTTGGCTTCCGTCTGGCCACTCTGCCATAAAGCCCAGATCGGTGGGGTGTTGCAGTGATGGTTGTCCCTCTGGAAGTTTCTACCATCTCCACACAGGATCTCTGGAGCTCAGACAGAGTGACCATCGGGTTATTGGTCACCTCTCTTACCAAGGCCCTTCTCCCCTGATTGCTCAGTTTTGCCGGACGGCCAGCTCTAGGAAGAGTCCTGGTTGTTCCAAACTTCTTCCATTTAAGAATTATGGAGGCCACTGTGCTCTTGGGAACCTTCAATGCAGCAGAGATTTTTTTTTGTAGCGTTCCCCAGATCTGTGCCTCGACACAATCCTGACTCTGAGCTCTGCAGGCAGTTCCTTCGACCTCATGGCTTGGTTTTTGCTCCGACATGCATTGATAGCTGTGAGACCTTATATAGACAGGTGTGTGCCTTTCCAAATCATGTCCAATCAATTGAATTTACCACAGGTGGACTCCAATCAAGGTGTAGAAACATTTCAAAGATGATCAAGAGGAATGGGAGGCACCTGAGCTAAATTTCAAATGTCATAGCAAAGGGTATGAATACTTATGTCAATGTGATATTTCAGTTTATTCTTTTTAATAAATTTGCAAAACTTTCTAAAATCCTGTTTTCTCTTTGTCATTGTGGGGTATTGAGTGTAGATTGATGAGGGAAAAATGAATTTAAACGATAGCATAAGGCTGCAACATAACAAAATGTGAAAAAAGTGAAGGGGTCTGAATACTTTCTGAATGCACTGTATATACTACAAGAGAGATCGATGTTTGTGTGTTGGTATCACCATTTTTCCTCAGATGTCCACAAGGATCTTAGTCAAACTTTCAGAGGTTCATCATTGAGTGCTGGGGAGTGTTTTAGGCCAAATAAATTGAAATTTTTGAAAAAGAAAATTCGATTTGCTTTGGATTTTTCAAATCTCTCTTATGGTGCCAAACTCAGCCTTTGTAGCTATGTGAACGGTAATATTAAATGATCTCCGAACCGATTCCTTAGTGGCTGTAGGGAAATGTTTTTGGCCCTCCACAAAAAAAATATAATTTTTTAAAATTTGATTTCTTCAAAATGCCAACAGGATTAGAAAAGGTACCCTTACAAGTTCACCATAAATTATTTTGGGGTGGCAATGATAATGAAATTGGCCTGATGGTTGTGCCAAGTCTCTTTCAGCTAATTATCATCCCTCGTTTGTACTCATTTGATGCATCTGTTGTACATTGCGTGCCTTGTAGAATGCGTGCCTTCACATTTGTTATAGTGTCAATGATGTATGTCGTATGTTTTGTATGTCGTATGAGTGATATTTTGATTAAACACACCAAATAACACCGAAATCGGTGATACACAATTGGCAAGTGTGAACTATGACTCAATTGTGTTTCTATATCTGCAGTCTCATCACGTACATGCGTGCATACATTGCATGCTCTTCACAGCAGTTAATAACAAGTGTCCTTATGATAGAAGAGGACCACTCCTTTTGCATCGTCAGATACATAGGGCTGTTGAAACAGTTTATTGGCCATTGTGCACAATCCTGGACGGGTCGCCACTCCGATGCAGGATACTCAAATGGCTCATTCTTCCCAGTAAGCTGCTACTAATTTTGCCGACCTTGGAAGGATGACAGGCTGAGTCCAACCCACCTGGTGTTAATCAATGGCATGACAGGGGCTCAAACTCAAGACCCTAATAAGATCTTAAGCCAGCTGCCTTAACCATCAAGCCAACACCAGGCTTTCTTGTTATATAAAGTACTTTCTTTTTTAGAGTGATTGTTTGTATTTTGTTTAGCTGATGCTTTGAGTGATTGCTTTTGTATTTTGTGCGGCTGGATTTTAACATCTAAAACGGAAGTCCAGTATTTGGATGCTTTCTCTGTTATGCAGAGAATTGGTCATGGTGATAAGAACTATGCTGATTCTGAGCGATCACCCATCTTCTTGCAATTCATCGACTGTGTGTGGCAAGTCACTCGGCAGGTGGGTTGGTTTACAAGGTCTTTTATTGAGGCCTGGCACTGAACTCGATCCATTTAACCCTTTGAGTACGGATGACGTCCAGTGCCGCAACCTGCGAAAAAGTTTTGTGTACGGATGACGTTACTACACGTCGTCGACTATATCTACAGTGCGTATCAAAAAAAAGGTAATCCGAATTCAAGGGGTTAATATGCAAAGGTTATTTATGTTGACAATTTACATGTGATTTACTAATTAAGAGGAGATCCTCGGCTTTCCATTGATACCTTCCATGCATCATTGCTGTCACACATGCCCGAGTACATGTTCATTGAAAATGACAAGTTCAAATCGCATTTTTACAAGTTTGGCTAATCGATGCAAGTCAGGATAATTGGTGCAAAATGAACGTCAGATGTGAACTTTTCTCAGGAATGATTGGCCTTTATGCACCAACACCTTCAACATCTCCACCTCCCCTTTCAACACAAAGCTCACAGCGGCGGAGCATGCCCTGAACTGCTCGTCTCACCATAGCCGGGTCATTGCGCAAAGCATCCACTTCATGTTGAATATGGCCCTGCAATTCGTCAAGATCACGGGGAGGAGTTACGAACACCTTGTTCTTTAAATGTCCCCAAAGGAAATAATCACATGGTGTGAGGTCAGGTGATCTTGGCGGCCATTCCACTGCATGGTTGAGGGTGATGACTTGGTCTCCAAAGAGTTCCCTCAGTCGATCTCGGACAGCGATAAGACGATGTGCTGGAGCGCCGTCTTGGGCCCACCAGAGATATCTGAAGACACCACGAACCTGTCGCTCAAAGTCTCCTCCAGCTGCGGTAAAACTTCATCATTGATCATCTGCAGATACCTGTTACCATTGACATTCCTTTGAAAGAAAAATGGTCCGATCACCTGACCACTTCCACCAAGTCCCAACCAAACAGTCCACTTTTGTCGATTCATGTTGGTGTCAAAATTAAATTCCGGGGGTTGTCCTGTCGGTGCATATTCAAGAACATTATGTGTATTGACCTTGCCGTCCATGGCGAAAGCAGCTTCGTCGCCGATAACGACATACCGCAGGAAATTAACATCTGCTTCGCAACGTGCTATCAACCATCTGGCAAGCACCAGCCTCCTGGCAAAATCCCCTAGCGTAAGTTGATGCCGGATACGAATCCGATATGGATGTTGGTGGAGGTCCAGTCTTGTGATTCGGTTGAATGTTGCCTAAGGCAATCCCGTCCCATTTCGTCTTGCGCAGGTATCCCTAGGATGCTCCAAAACTTGCTGCCTTACTGCTGCAATGTTCATTTCCGATCGCCCAGTGCGCCTCCTACCAGAATTCTCCTTGTTGCGGTTGATGCTAGTGCCATGCTCTTGGTATTTTCTAACATTCGCCCAGATGGTTTTGGCTGCTGGAGGCTCCCGTTCTGGCAAACGTTCCCTGAACGCATCACGAGTTCGCTGCAAACTTCCAGTTTGGTGAAAGGTTGTAACCACGAAGGTCCGCTGTTTAGTCATAAGTTGAACCATCTTTTCAATTACTCAGACTGTCTCTAAACCCATACACTGTAGGCCCATCTTAAATACCCATCTTAAACAAAGGATGACGCAACCGACGATTACCAGACCAGCTAAACAATTTTACATAATCACCTTGGCAGTCGACAAGTAATGCGTCCATTTAAAACTGTCTTGCACCAATTAGCCAAATTTGTAAAAATGCGATTTGAACTTGTCATTTTCAATGAACATGTACTCGGTCATGTGTGACAGCAATGACGCATGAAAGGCATCAATGGAAAGCTGAGGATCTCCTCATAATTGGTAAACCACATGTAAATTGTCAAACTAAATAACCTTTGCATATTAACCCCTTGAATTCGGATTACCTTTTTTTTGATACACACTGTATAAATAGATCGTCAGTACATGGTTGCATTCCCGTACCAAAATTCCAAATTAATCCCGTACCGGGGGTATTTTTATCAAAAAGAATCCCGCACTCAAAGGGTTAATTGATTTTCAGGGTTTGCGCTCCTGTGTTGTGGATATTGTATTTTCAACCTTTGTTGCTGATTTGTCTGTGATGCCAACATCTGTGCAAATGTACCATGAACTGACTCGCAAGTTCGTTAATTGTCAATGTTGATGAAAATGTGTTTGCAGTTCCCAACAGCATTTGAATTCAATGAGCGTTTCCTCATCGCTGTTTTGGACCACTTGTACAGTTGCCAATTTGGTACCTTCCTGGGAAACTGTGAGAGGAGCAGGACGCTGGAGGTATCACTTCCTTTATTTCAGGAAGGGAGCCACATCCTGGCTCTCCACAAGAAGGGATGTTTTTGAATTGTGCATGTATAAAATCCTTCTTGGTCGATCTTTTGGAATTAAATCATTCTTTACCCACAGTAAATCAGGTAACCCATCAGGAGAAGTGGTGGAAGTATTGGTCAGAAGAAGAGTGGACATATGTTGTGTGCAAGAGACGAGATGGAAGGGAAGTGGTGTGAGAATGGTGAAGGGTAGGCAGGGACAGAAATACAAGTTTGTGTGGCAAGGGTGACCGGAGGGCGTGAATGGTGTTGGTGTCCTGTTTTCTGAGGAGTTTGTAGACAGTGTGGTGAGTGTGACTAGAGAGTGGTAGGTTGATGATGGTGAAAATGATGATTGGAAAGCTCTTGGTGAACGTCATCTCGGGATGTGCTCCGCAGGTTGGTCGGAGCGATGAAGAGAAGGACAAGTTCTGGTGTGCAATAGAGAAGCTGATGGAAAACGTGAAAGATGAGGAAGTTGTTGTGGTAGGAGTAGACCTAAATGGGCATGTGGGAAGGAGTATGGACGGTTTTGAGGGAGTTCATGGGGGCTCAGGATATGGTGTGAGAAATGGAGAAGGTGAAAGGATTTTGGAGTTTGCTGATGGAGCTGATTTGTTGATTTGTAATGCTCATTTCCAGAGGGAGGATGGTGGGCTTGTTGCATGCACGTCGGGTAGGTCGACGACGGCCATTGACTGCTTGGTGGTGCGTGCGCGATATGGGGGGCACCTCCGGGACACAGGGGTGGTCCCGGGGGGGGGGGGGGGGAGGCTGTTTCGCGGCACCACTTGGTTGTCTGCGTCATGGGGGTGAGGGGTGCGAGGAGAGCTCGGCTGGTGAAGTACCAATCGAGAGTGAGGGTGTGGATGTTGAAGTGGATGAGAGTGAGGGAGGCATTAAAAGAGAGGCTGAGTAGGGTAGAGGATGATGTGGTTGAGCTTGAAAGTGGTTGGATGTCAATGAAAGATGGTCTGTTGGGAGCCGTTGGTGGGGTGTGTGGATGGACAGGAGGACCACCGAGGCACTCGGGGGCATGGTGGTGGGATGATGGAGTTGGAGGGAGGATTGACGAGAGGAGGAGGGGGTTCAGGGAGTGGTAGAGGGCGAGGGTACGGGAGCAGAGGGGGCGGAGCATGGAAGTTATGGGGCAGCCAAAAAGGCTGCAAAGAGAGAGGTAGCAAAGGCGCAGGAGGCATGTAGGAAAATGTTCCGAGAACGCTTGGATTTGGAAGAGGGTCAGAGAGCGGTATTCAGGATTGCAAAGCAGATAGCGAAAGAGAGGTGTGATGTGATGGGGGTGAGTTGCTTGAAGGTTGAAGTGGGACAAATCGTTGTGGACCCAGATGGAATTAAAGGAAGATGGAAAAGATATATTGAAATGCTGTTGAATAGAGAGAATGAATGGGATGGCAACATAGAGAGTAACCCAGTTTTAGGACTGGCAGAGAAGATAACTGAGAAGGAAGTTGAGGAAGCGATAAAAGCAATAAAAACCACCTTTAGAGGCCATTTTTCCCCGCAAGCGGGGGTTGGCCTTTTTCGGGAACCGTGGTTGTTGTTGTTTTTCGGTCCCCTTTTTGAAGCAATGTTTTATGGCCGGATGCCCTTCCTGACGCCAACCCTTTTTGCCGCCTTTAACGACAAGCAGGGAATTACCAGTGAACTGGTACTCAATTTGCCGACCTCGGAAGGATGACAGGCTGAGTCAACCCCCCTGGCGTTAATTCAGCGATTGACCGGGATTCGAACCCAGGATCCTAGGATCCTAAGCCGGCACCCTAGCCGCTAGCCCAACACCAGGGATTCTGCGGGCACGTCGAATGGTGCCAACGGGGCCTGGGTGTGCCAGTGGAACTTCGCGCGCTGGCAGGCGACACAGGCATTGGCCCAGTCATGGACGTCCTTACGGAGTCCGTGCCAGACGAACTTTGCTGCCACGAGCTTCTGTGATGCTTTCCGGCCCGGGTGGGAAAGGCCGTGGAGGGCGTCAAAAATGTGCCGCTGCCATCCGGTTGGCACGATGGGGCGAGGTTGGCCCAGGGAAAAGTCGCACAGGAGAACCGTGCCTGTGTCCTCGAAGGGGACGTCGGCCAACCGCAGGCCTGTGTCCGCTGTCCAGAGGGCTTGCACCGTGGGGTCGGCGGTCTGGTTGGCCGCCATGCGGGCCAAGTCCACACCCAGGTGGACGGCGTTCGCTCCGTACCGGGAGAGGCAATCGGCCACAGCGTTGTCCTTGCCCGCAAAGTGCCAGATGTCCGTCGTAAATTCGGACACGGCAGAGAGGTGGTGCTGCTGGCGGGCCGACCACGGCTCCGTAACCTTGGCCATGGCGAAGACCAGGAGTTTGTGGTCCACAAACGCCGTGAACGGGCGGCCCTCCAAAAGATGGTGGAAGTGGCGAACGGCCAGGTAAAGGCCGAGGAGTTCGCGGTCGAAAGCGCTATACTTGCGGAAGCGATAAAAGCAATGAAGAGTAGAAAAGCGGGAGGGCCGATGGGAGTTGTGGGAGATATGTTGAAGGCAGCAGGAAGTTGGGGTGTGAAGAGAATGACAGAGATCTGTAATCTGGTGGTGAAAGAAGGCCGCATTCCAGTGGAATTGGGAACTGAGTACCCTCGTCCCTCTATACAAGGGGAAAGGTGACCCTCTGGAGTGTGGCTCGTCCCGAGCGATAAAGCTATTGGAGCATGGAATGAAGGTATTGGAAAGGGTGTTGGAGAGGAGGATAAGGAATAAGGTGAAGATCGACGAAATGCAGTTTGGATTTATGCCAGGAAGAGGAACGACAGACACGCTCTTTATTGTGAGGCAGTTGCAGGAGAAGTACATGGAGAAGAGGAAGAAGTTGTTTCTTGGGTTTGTTGATCTGGAGAAAGCATTCGATAGGGTTCCACACGAAGTATTGACATGGGCATTGAGGAAGTTAGGAGTGGAGGAATGGTTGATCAGAGTAGTGATGGCAATGTACAAAAGAGCGCGCACAGCTGTAAGGACAAAGGACGGGAACAGTGGTGAGTTTGAGGTGAAGGTGGGAGTGCATCAGGGGTCGGTACTAAGTCCACTACTATTTGTAACTGTGATGGAGGTGCTGGCTCAGAACGTAAAGGAGGGTTTACCGTGGGAGTTGTTGTATGCAGATGATCTGGTGTTGATTGCGTAACGTATGGATGGACTGAAGGAAAAGATGAACAAGTGGAAGGAATGTATGGAGACAAAAGGTCTGAAGGGGAATATCGGAACGACGAAGGTGATGGCAAGTGGTAAAGCATGTGGTGAGGTGGAAAGAACTGGGAAGTGGCCATGTGCTGTGTGCAGGAAGGGTGTCGAAGTGAACTCCATTCAATGTACAATGTGCGCTGAGTGGGTTCATAAAAAAATGTAGTGGTCTGAGATGGTCATTAACCAGTGTGGCAGCTACATTCAAATGTAAGGTGTGCACAGAGGGAGCTACAGATGGAGGAAATGTTGAGTTGGATCTTGGAGACGGCGTGAAGTTGGAAGGTGTGAAAACATTTTGCTACCTCGGAGACATGCTGAATGGAGAAGGTGGATCAGACTCTGCAACGGTTGCTGGAGTGAGATGTGCATGGAAGAAGTTTCGGGAACTGAGTGGCGTGCTGATGAGGAGGGGAGTGTCATTGAAGCTGAAGGGAAAGGTGTATGCTGCATGTGTGAGAAGTGTTATGATTTATGGGAGCAAGACATGGGTAATGAACGTAGAGCAGCAACGAAGGCTGGAAAGGGTGGAAATGCGAATGGTTTGGTGGATGTGTGGAGTATCGTTGAGAGAGAGGAAGACAAATGATGAATTGCGAAAGATGATGGAAATAGAGCCTGTGATGGATGCTGTGAAGAGAAACAGTTTGAGATGGTTTGGTCATGTGTTGAGGAAGGATGAAAGTGACTGGTTGAGAAGAGTGATGGAAATGAATGTAGAAGGAAGTAGAGGACGGGGAAGACCGAGAAAGACTTGGCTAAAGATGGTGGAAGAAGAAATGCGGGCAAGGGGGTTAACAAGGAGAGATGCAGAAAATAGGGCAAAATGGAGAAGATTGTCATGGGGACCGCAAGGCTAACCCCCGCTCTAGCAGGGAAAATGGCCTTAAAATGCATGTTGTTGTTGTTGTTGTTGTATTTACGCACCACTCCCCCATCCCACGGCCTCTGCACTTTTCAAACAAGAGGATGTGCATATCAATTTCTCCTCATTGTCTTGTTCTACCTCTGGGCATTTTTGTTTCGTTAAAGAAAATTGTGAGAAATCCAGGTCATAAAGTTCACAGATTGAATTAGTCCCATAGAGTCACAGCGGTCCTATTCTGAAGTCCCATTTCTGCGGAGAGAGGTACCAACAGTCCAACACCAAACCAATTGGTATGGTGACAATTGAGATCACCACATATGAGGAAAAGAGCATTGGGATGAGTGATTAAAAGTTGGTCCATGTCTGAGTGAGGAAGAAAGAGGTATGTAGAGATGTAGATGGAGTTGTGGTCTTCACTGTTTGGAGAATGGTACAACAAAGACAAGCCGAGGTGAGGGCAGAAAGGGAGTCACAGCCAAAGTCTTGAGTTTTGGAGGTGTAAGTTCAGTCCACAGACACGCCCACTCCAGGACGGTACGGTTCACCAGAGGACCTGGATTTGAATTCCTGGTCTGGTTGCGTAATTTTCCCACATATATCAATTTAATTATTTATAATCCTGTTCATTACCTCCACCCGGTGTGTATCCCGGTTTAGAATAGGTACACCGTATCCCTGCGTGTCGTAAGAGGCGACTAAAAGGGTTGGCGTCAGGAAGGGCATCCGGCCAGAAAAACATTGCCTCAAAAAGAGAACCATGACAATTCCAACTACATATGGGCAGGGTACAGCCTGAAGTACCCCGTGGGGGACCCCACTCGCTGTCGTCAAAACTCAAAGTGGGGAACCCGATCGAAGCAAGGGTGGAAATCACTCCATTTATGACGACGAAACGTCTGATGCCCAACGTGGAGATCGGTTTCTGAGGTTTGGGACATGGAATGTAGGGACAATGACAGGGAGATCAGGAGAAGTGGTGGAAGTATTGGTCAGCAGAAGAGTGGACATATGTTGTGTGCAGGAGACGAGATGGAAGGGAAGTGGTGTGAGAATGGTGAAGGGTAGGCAGGGACAGAAATACAAGTTTGTGTGGCAAGGGTGCCCAGAAGGCATGAATGGTGTTGGTGTCCTGTTTTCTGAGGAGTTTGTAGGCAGTGTGGTGAGTGTGACTAGAGTGAGTGAAAGGTTGATGATGGTGAAAATGATTATTGGAAAGCTCTCTCAGAGAACGCTACATTCAAGTGTAAGGTGTGCACAGAGGGAGCTGCAGATGGAGGAAATGTTGAGTTGGATCTTGGAGACGGCGTGAAGCTGGAAGGCGTGAAAACATTTTGTTACCTAGGAGACATGCTGAATGGAGAAGGTGGATCAGACTCGGCAATGGTTGCAAGAGTGAGATGTGCATGGAAGAAGTTTTGGGAACTGAGTGGCATGCTGACAAGGAGGGGAGTGTCGTTGAAGCTGAAGGGAAAGGTGTATGCTGCATGTGTGAGAAGTGTCATGATTTATGGGAGCGACACATGGGTAATGAACGTAGAGCAGCAACGAAGGCTGGAAAGGGTGGAAATACGAATGGTTCGGTGGATGTGTGGAGTATCGTTGAGAGAGAGAGAGGAAGACAAATGATGAATTGCGAAAGATGATGGGAATAGAGCCTGTGATGGATGCTGTGAAGAGGAACAGTTTGAGATGGTTTGGTCATGTGTTGAGGAAGGATGAAAGTGACTGGATGAGAAGAGTGATGGAAATGAATGTAGAAGGAAGTAGAGGACGGGGAAGACCGAGAAAGACTTGGCTAAAGATGGTGGAAGAAGAAATGCGGGCAAGGGGGGTAACAAGGGGAGATGCAGAAAATTGCGCAAAATGGAGAAAATTGTCATTGGGACCGCAAGGCTAACCTCCGCTCTTGCAGGGAAAATGGCCTTAAAATGCCTGTTGTTTGTTTGTTGTTTGTTCATTACCTCCGCCACCAAAGGTGGATGGAGGTTATGTTTTCACCCATCTGTCTGTCTGTTTGTGAACAAGATATCTCAAAAAGTTGTGGACCGATTCGGACGAAATTTGGCAGAGGTGGCGTTTGTGACACGGACTAAATTATTAGATTTTGGTGAAGATCTGGATTCGGATCCGGCTACTAGAATTTTTACGTGATTCTTCACCATTGGGAGATATGGTCAAAACCGATGCATAGCAGGATATCTCAAAAGGTTGTGGACGGATTTGGGTGAAAGTTGGTGGACAGGATGGGTGTGTGACAAGGCCACATCAATTCGATTTTAGTGAAGATCTGAATGTGGTTTCAGATATGAGATTTAATTTTTAAAGTGATTCTTCACCATTGAGTGATAGGGCTAATACCAACATACTACTGTGTTCAAAAAGTATCCGACCTTTATTTTTCGTGCGTAAAAAAAAAAGAAGCTAGGGAGGCGTTGATTGGTGCACGTATGTAGGCGATCCTAATGTGCACGCGTGAATTTTTTCCCACCTGCAGAAGCTGTCATTCGACGGCAGACCGCCGATGAGTGAGGACATGTAAGCGAGCGCCGTCAGATTTTCGTTTTTGACAAAATGATGGAAAAACTTGAACAACGCTACTGCATCAAATTTTGTGTTTTTTGGCCTCGGGGATGTTGGATGCTTCCATTGTGATGACTGCAACTTGGTTTCTGGGTCGTACCCATAAACCCAGGACTCATCGCCAGTGATCACTGTGTTGAGGAAGCTGGGATCGCTGTTCACAGTCTCCAGCATGTCCTGTGCGATCTCCAAACGGAGTTGCTTCTGCTCAATCGTTAGCAGCTTTGGTACGAACTTCGCTGAGATTCTCCTGAAGCCCAAATCCTCCTTCATAATGGAATGAACGGTGTTGAATCTTGCGGATCGTTTCCACTTGGGAGTCGCCAAGCTTTACACAAAATTTGATGCAGTAGCATTGTTCAAGTTTTTCCGTCATTTTGTCAAAAACGAAAATCCGACGGCGCTCGCTTACATGTCCTCACTCATCGGCGGTCTGCCGTCGAATGACAGCTTCTGCAGGTGGGAAAAAATTCAGGCGTGCGCATTAGGATCGCCTACATACGTGCACCAATCAACGCCTCCCTAGCTTCTTTTTTTTTACGCACGAAAAATAAAGGTCGGATACTTTTTGAACACACTACGTATAGCAGGATATCTCAAAAAGTTATGAACGGATTTGGACAAAACTTGGTGGACAGGTTGTGTCTGTGTGACAAGGAAGAATCGATTCAATTTTGGTGAATATCCGGATCCGGCTAGTATAATTTTTTAAGGGATCATTGTGAGATAGGGCCAAAAACTATATATAGCAGGATATCTCAAAAAGTTGTGGACGGATGATTTTGATTAAATGTGATTCTGTATTGTGAATTTCTGGTCAATTCTGGGATACAAAACGTAAACTGGTTGAGAGTTGAGTTGAGTGAAAGAATGGTTGAGTGATTATCAACAATCAACAACAACAACAACATGCATTTTAAAGGCCATTTTCCCTGCTAGAGCACGGGTTAGCCTTTTTTTTTTTTTTTTTTTTTTTGTATACAAGATCGAGGCTCGTGAAAGAGCTAACATTAATCACACAAAAAGACAAACCGACACACAAAACACAAAAAACAAGGGGAGCGGCAGACAAGATGGGGAGAGAGGGGGAAGGACACAAAAGAGAGGGGGAAGAGGGGGAAGGACACAAACACAACATTTGAGAGCAGGGACATCGGGAGGACTTGGGGGGAGGTGGGAGAGGATTAAAACATATGAACACTGCAAGGACTCTGGGGTGAATTACCGGGGGTAGAAAAGATCAAGGTTTTCGATGGGGGAAGATAAGAGATGGTGGTGAACAGCTGTTTTAAAGACCTGGAGGGAGGAGTGGGATTGAAGGGAGTGGGGGAGTTTGTTCCAGAGGCGGGAGAAAAGGGGAATGAAAGAGTGAAGGTGAGCAGAGAGCCTAGACTTTGGCAGTTTAACCATAAGAGGGTTGCAGGCAGATCTTGTGCGACCTGAAGGAATATTGGGGGGACAGAGCACAGAGAGAGCTGGGGGAGCAAGGCCGGAGAGGAGTCGGTAGAAGACAGAAAGACCACCAACCTGCCTGCGGTGAGTGAGTGAAAGGCCCTCGGCGGTGACTACATCGCAGGAGATTCCAATGATTCTGAAAGCTTTGGCCTCAACAGCGTGAAGCCGAGCAAGGTGTGAGGCAGGAGCACCAGCCCAGAGGGGGGAACAGTATTCCATTGAGCTGCGGATGAAAGCCTTGTATGTGGTGAGGAGCTCAGGTGTGCCAAGGAAGGACTTCGCACGACGGAGGATGCCCAGTCGGCGACTGGCTTTGGAGGCCAGCTTGGAAATGTGGTTTTCCCAAGAAAGATCATGGCAGATAGTGAGACCCAAAAGCTTGAGCGACAACTTCTTGGAGAGGATTGTTGAGAAAGTAGATGGGAGGGTTGTCCAGTCGGTCCTTTCGGAGAGACATTGTAAGAGTGTGAGATTTGTCAGGATTGAAAGACATGTGCCACTTGTTTGACCAGTCTGTGATTTTGTCCAGGTCTGCAGAGAGTGAGGAGGCTGCAGACTGCCGATCTGAGGGATGAGGAATGGAGCGACAGAGAGTAGAGTCGTCAGCAAAGAGATAGAGAGGATTTTCAAGAGAGTCAGAGAGATCATTGATGAAGACCAGAAAAAGCACAGGGCCCAGAACACTACCTTGGGGAACTCCAGCCTGAACAGGAAGAGGAGATGAGAGAAACCCATTCAGGGCCACACGTTGACTACGACCAGAGAGGAAGTCCGCCAGCCATGCGTGGAGATTTCCATGGATACCAAAGGAGGAGAGTTTGGAGAGCAGAGCAGGGTGCCAGACCGTATCGAAGGCACGTGAAATGTCAAGGGAGACAGCTCTAATTTCCTGTTTGGCGTTGAGGACCTCCATCCATTGTTGAGAAAGCAGAAGCAGCATGTCCAGAGTAGAGTGACCAGGTCTGAAACCAAATTGATGATCAGAGATCAAGCCATTGGAGAAGAGGAAAGATTTAATATCTGAAGCAATGATGGATTCCATGACTTTGCTGATAATTGGGAGAAGGCTGATTGGTCTGTAGTTGCTGGGATCTGTTTTTGCACCTTTTTTGTGCAAAGCGGTGATGTTGGCTGATTTCCAAGCAGATGGCAGATGACCTTGAGCAAAAGAGAGGGTGAAGAGAACAGAAAGAGGGAGTGAAAGAGCAGAAGAACATGATTTTAGGACCCGTGGGCTGATGCCGTCAGGACCAGTTGCAGAATCAGAGTCGAGGGTTGACAGAAACTTTTCCACCTTGTCAGGAGGAAAGGACACAGAGTCCAGGAGCAGCTGGGTACGACTGGGTACGGTGGGTACAGAGAGGGATGGGTTTGGGACACAAGATTTAGAGGCAAACACAGAGTTGGGGCATTCAGCTTTTTCACGTGCGGAGTCAGCCGTTAAGCCGTTTGAGGTGAGGGAGGGGATGGAGGGGGAACAAACACCAGAAACAGATTTGACCAGACGCCACCAGGATTTGGAAGAGGGAGACAGATAAGAGAGTTCGGTCTTGAGAATGGTGAGATATTGTTTCCTGGCTCTCCTGAGGGTGGACACACACTTGTTTCGGGCTTTGTGAAAGGAAATGAGATTTCCTTCCGTAGGATTTGCTTTCCAGGAGACGAAAGCAAGTTGTTTCAGGGCAACAGCCTCACCACAAGATTCCGTGTACCATGGACGGGAGGAAGGGTATGACAACTGAAGACGAGATGGTATAAATCTGTGCATGAGAGAGAGCAATTTACTTTGAAAGAATTCCCAGGATGAGTTGATGTCAGAGGCGGTAGATATGGGAGACCAGTCCAGATGATTGATGGCTGCTTGAAGACCGTGCCAGTTGGCCTGAGTGAAATGCCAGACTCGTCGACGCTGAGGAGGCTCTCTGAGAATGGTCAGAGAGATGTCTACTTTGACAAGCACATGATCAGATGAGCCGATTGGAGCAGAAGAAGAGCAGCAGACATTTTCAGGGAAGTTTGTCATAACCAAATCCAGAAGAGAAGATGCTCCATTGACTGAGATCCGGGTCGGGAAATTGACAGATTGTGTCAGTCCCAGTGAGTCGCAGAAGTCCTTTGTCCTTGCGGTCCCCATGACAATCTTCTCCATTTTGCCCTATTTTCTGCATCTCTCCTTGTTAACCCCCTTGCCCGCATTTCTTCTTCCACCACTTCTTCCACCTGGCAGAGGTATGCTCTCTACTGACTGCCGTTCTAGTTAATGTAATGGTTTCACTACGCCTCCAGTTGTGTTTATAATAGCAGACATTGATTTCTCCCCCCCATTGAAGGAAGACCTTCTCGTGATCAGGCCGTTGGTGCTCCTATGGTTGGCAGCGAATGCCCCGGAAGCAGTGATGGAAAGAGAGTGGCAATCATATGTGTGGGAAAATTGCATGCTCAGTCCAGAGGTTCGCCCAGATAGCTCAGATGGCAGAGCATTGGTACGGTTCACCAGAGGATTTGGTTTCTGGGTTCGATTCCTGGTCTGGGCAAGTAATTTTCCCACATATATCTATTTACATACTTATAATCCTGTTCATTAATCTCTATATATAAAGGAGGAGTGTGTGTGTGTGTGTGTGTGTGTGTGTGTGTGTGTGTGTGTGTGTGTGTGTGTGTGTGTGTGTGTGTGTGTGTGTGTGTGTGTGTGTGTGTGTGTGTGTGTGTGTGTGTGTCTGTCTGTCTGGATGTCCACTTATAACTCAAGAACTACACATCGGAGAAAAGTTTTAGACACAGATTCGGAATCAGCATAAAATCCCGGTGGTTTTAGGCTACGTTTTATTTTAATATCAATGGTTTAAAAAAACCGCGGCAGCTGCAATTCCATGGTGTAGTTTGTGGCGGCACTAGACGTTCGGGGTGTATTGCAATGGTTTGTCGGGTTTGGCTGTGGGTCCAGAATCGCTCCCATTTCCTTATGTTCTTCCACTTTTATTTTGATTCTTCTGTTACAACGCCTTCCTTATCTACCTTATATCCCCCCGACGAGGCCTCTACATAATTTCATGCGGCAGAATTTCGTGCATTTTGAGTGAAAGAAGTGAGACGAAGTTGTAGGAGGAAGAAGAGGCGTGGTCACTGGAGGCCTCGATCGTGAGTGGAAATGGCGGGAATTGCGTTTGTATCGCAAAGTAAAGGATCTGCATTCATTTCTGAACTTGCATTGGTGGATTGTTATACATCTGCATTATTTTTCATAAAAAAAACTTTATGTTGAACTTGAAGGCTCCAAGCACGGACTATATATATAGCCCTCATTGAGGTAAAAATAAAAGTAAAAAGCCCGCTATCGCTTGCCAAGCTAGCCGTTCCCCCCCTCCCCCTCCCCCTCCACTCCCCCTCCACTCCCCCTCCCCTCCCCCCTCCCCTCCCCCCTCGCCCTCCCCCTCCCCTCCCCCTCCACTCCCCCTCCACTCCCCCCCTCCCCCCCCCTCCCCCTCCCTCCCCCCTCCCCTCCCCCTCCCCTCCCCTCCCCCTCCCTCCCCCTCCCTCCCCCTCCCTCCCCCTCCCCTCCCCTCCCCCTCCCCTCCCCCTCCCCTCCCCCTCCCCTCCCCCTACCCTCCCCCCTCCCCCCTCCCCCCCACCTCCCCCCTCCCCTCTCCTCCTCCCCCTCCCTCCTCTTCTCCCCTCTCCTCCTCCCCCTCCCTCCTCTTCTCCCCTACCCCCCTCTTCTCCCCTCCCCCCTCTTCTCCCCTCCCCCCCTCTTCTCCCCTCCCCCCTCTTCTCCCCTCCCCCCCTCCTCTCCCCTCCCCACCCTCTCCTCCCCTCCCCCCTCGTTCCCCTTCCTCCTCCCCTCCCTTCCCCCGCCCGGCAATGCCGGGTACTTCCCATGGCCAGCTGTACGTGGGCTGCTCGAGGGTTGGAAAACCAAGCAATCTTTATGTTTTGGCACCAAGTAAGAAAACCAGAAATGTTGTATACCAAGAGGTTTTGAGAAATTGAAAATTGACAAAACGTCATGTCGGAAATGTACTGTGATATTGCTCTAAAATATACATGTTCTTTTCATCATATATTTGTATTATTCTTATTCAACCCGGGCGAAGCCGGGTACCTCAGCTAGTGTAATATAAAGGAGGAGAAAAGTCACTGGTTTGTCACCAAATGAGTATCATCTATCAGTTGCACTTTCACCGAAACATATTGATCATTCCTTTTATGTGTGCATCACTTTTCATGCCTGGGCTCCACAAAGTTGAACTGACCAATTTTGGTGAAGTTAATTGTATAAATTAGAATAATGACTTGTTTTTGCTATTATTGTGGGCATGCAGAGGATACAGGAGCAAACGCCATCACTGTGGTCATTTGTGAATAGTCGGCGACGCGAGTTCATGAGCCCGTTGTTTGCACCGCCGAAACACAAGAGTGCTCTTTCCTGTGCCAAGCATGCGCCACCTGCAACTATGGCTTGGCTACTACATTCGCTGGAATCCTGGTGTTCCAGGAACGGTAAGGAAGACAAATAATGGTGGAGGGAGAAGTGCTGTCTTGAGTACTTCACTTGAATCTGACTAGCGTCCATGATGGTCCCTGGGATAGCTTGAGGATAATATATATTATTCATTTTCCTTATTGAGTGATCCATACAGGCAGTGAATATATCAAATAATTCTAACAAAACAAAACACTATATTAGTGTGTGTGTGTGTGTGTGTGTGTGTGTGTGTGTGTGTGTGTGTGTGTGTGTGTGTGTGTGTGTGTGTGTGTGTGTGTGTGTGTGTGTGTGTGTGTGTCTCAGTGTGTGTCTCAGTGTGTGTCTCAGTGTGTGTCTCAGTGTGTGTCTCAGTGTGTGTCTCAGTGTGTGTCTCAGTGTGTGTCTCAGTCAGTGTCTCAGTCTGGCTGGCTTAAAGTTGGTGCACATATCATTCGGCTGTATAGTCCGCGTCTGATTCCAGACACAGCAATTAGTTAGTTGGTGGATGATAAAGATCCCGCAATGTCTTTTGGAAAGAATAGTCTGTTTATTACAAGCACCCTGAAGCAAATTCTAACTTTGTCACCTTGAGTCGAATGTCAAACCTAGTCAGCTAGTTTGTGAAAGATTTGGGGAAGAAACGTTCTCTGACAGACCCCACTAGGGTGTTCATACGTGCCTGTGGCACCTGCGCACATATGCAACCACCTCTCAGCTCTTATGGAGCCATGAACCCATGTTCCAAGAATATGAACAAAGACTTTTAAAGCTTTCAGGCTGACATATTCTGGGGAGCAGTGTAACAATTGACTGAGTAGCAATGGGCACTTCACTCTTTCTCCCTTTTCCCTCCACCACTAAAATGTGGGTGGACGTTATGTTTTCACCCCTGTCTGTCTCTCTGTCTGGTTTTTTTTGTTTTGTTTTTCTTTTTGTGAACAGGATATCTAAAAACGTTTTGGACGGATTCTGAAGAAATATGGTGGAGAGCTTGAGTATGTGACAATGACAAAATGATAAGATTTTGGTGAAGATTCGGATCCGGGTCTGGCTCCCAGTATTTTAAAAGAGATTATTCACCATTGATAGGGCCAAAAACGATATATAGCGGGATATCTCAAAAAGTTAAGGACGGATTCGGACGAAACTTAGTGGACATGTTGCGTGTGTGATAAGGACGAATGGATTTAATTTTGGTGAAAATTCAAATCCGGATCAAAGAATTTTTAAGTAATTCTTCATCATTGAGTGATAGACCTAAAACCGGTATATAGCACAATATCTCAAAAAGTTATGGACGGATTCGGCTGAAACTTAGTGGATTGCTTGTGTGTGTGACAGACTAATCATTTCGATTTTGCCGGCGATCCGGATCCGAGAATTTTTCAAAGTGATTCTTCACTATTATGTGATCGGGCTAAAATAGACTATATACAGTCACGTGAAAAAGTAAGTACACCCCGTGTAAAGTTTTGACTTTTTCAACATATTTCAACATACAGCTATTTGATCTTCATTTCAACAATATTGAAAGATAAAGGTGACATAATATAACAAATATCATGAAACATTTACATTTTGTAGTCCATTGTATAATTTAAATAAATATAAATGCAAATTTCGCATGTGGAAAAAGTAAGTACACCCCTACATTTATCACTACTTCAAATACCTAAAATAAGAATCAGGGGCACCAGCTCAGGTGCAAATGATTTGAACATCGTTAGAGAGGATCTTGGAGGAACCTGTCTTATTTAAACCTCAGACATTTAGTTTGGTTTGCTCTTTGTTGTTGAATTGTGCGGCATCACCATGCCTTGATCAAAAGAGCTCTCTGAGGCCTTCAGAAAGAAGGTTATAGATGCCTACGAGTCTGGGAAGGGATTTAAAAAGATCTCCAAACAATTTGAAATCAATCATTCGACTGTCCGGAAGATCATTGACAAGTGGAGAAGATTCCAAACAACTGCCAACTTGTTCAGGCCAGGCCGCCCCAGCAAGTTCAGCCCGAGAGCAGACCGCAAGATGCAGAAAGAAGTCTCTAAGAACCCCCAGAATGTCATCACGGGACCTACACTCCTACAGGTAGCTCTTGCCACTGTTGATGTCAAAGTGCACGAGTCTACCATTAGAAAGAGGCTGCACAAATTTGATCTACATGGGAGGTGTGCCAGGAGGAAACCTTTGCTGTCCAGAAAGAACATCAGGGCAAGAATAAAGTTTGCCAATGAACACCTAGGCAAAGACCAGCACTTCTGGAACAATGTGCTCTGGCAGATGAGTCAAAGGTAGAGCTATTTGGCCACAGTACCAGAAGACATGTTTGGAGAAAACCAAAGACAGCATTTGACCACAAGAACCTGATACCAACTGTATAGCATGGTGGTGGAAATATTATGGTTTGGGGCAGCTTTGCTGTATCAGGGCGTGGGCAGCTCACCATCATAGAATCCACTATGAATTCTTCATTGTACCAGAGGGTGCTTGAGGATAATGTGAGGCCATGCGTCGGAAAGTTGAAGCTCAACCGAAGGTGGACCTTGCAACATGACAATGACCCTGAACATACCAGTAAATCCACCAAGGAATGGCTGAAAAGAAAGAAAGACATGTTTGGAGAAAACCAAAGACAGCATTTGACCACAAGAACCTGATACCAACTGTATAGCATGGTGGTGGAAATATTATGGTTTGGGGCAGCTTTGCTGTATCAGGGCGTGGGCAGCTCACCATCATAAGACGATCATAAGCTCACCATCATACATAAGCTCACCATCTTTCCAGACGGGTTCTGGAATGGCCAAGTCAAAGCCCGGATCGAAATTCCATCGAGATGTTGTGTGGGGATTTGAAACGAGCTGTGCATTCAAGAAACCCCTCAAACATCGCACAGCTGAAAGAATTCTGCATGGAGGAGTGGGCAAAAATTTCTCCCAGTCGATGTCAGAGACTGGTAGACAGTTATAAGAAAGGCCTACTTGAGGTTGTTTCTGCCAAAGGGGGCAATACCACCTATTGGAGCCAAGGGTGTACTTACTTTTTCCACATGCGAAATTGGCATTTATGTTTATTTAAATGATACAATGGACTACAAAATGTAAATGTTTCATGATATTTGTTATATTATATCACCTTTATCCATCAATATCGTTGAAATGAAGATCAAATAGCTGCATGTTGAAATGTGTTGAAAAATTCAAAACTTTACATGGGGTGTACTTACTTTTTCACGTGACTGTATAGTGTATATGTATATATATATATATATATATATATATATATATAAAAATATATATATATATGTTCTGTATATATATATATATATATATATATATATAAATATATATATATATGTTCTGTATATATATATATATATATATATATATATATAAATATATATATATATGTTCTGTATATATATATATATATATATATATATATAAATATATATATATATGTTCTGTATATATATATGTATTTATATATATATATATATATATATATATATATATATATACATACATACATACATACATACATACATACATACATACATACATACATACATACATACAGTGAAACCTTGACTTACGAGTTTAATTCGTTCTGTGACCGAGCTCGTAACTCAATTTGCTCGTTTCTCAAATTAAATTTCCCCATTAAAATGAATTGAAATGCTATTAATCCGTTCCAGCCCCCCAAAAACCACACCAATTTTTTTTGAAATATATTGTTACGGACCGCGGATTGGATGTTATTTACCGAGCGGAGGTAACCGCGGCCGAACAGTTGTTCCCCCTTTCTTCCCGACTCACCCGATTCACCCAGACGTTGGCCAAATCGCGCGATGCCAAATCAATGATAGAAAGGACGCGACGACTGGGAAAGATGAAACGACGCAGTACAGTTCTCAAGACCTCCGGAGGAGGGTATAATTACAGTGGTGGAGAAAAGGGGGTAGATTACAAGGCAGAGTGAGGTAAAGACACAGAAGAGATGGGCACTTAAATACAGTCTTATCTTAGCCCAGACAGACCACGGACAAACGGACAAGGTAGACTTACACAGGGATTGATGGCAGGGATGGACAGGTAGGTCGATGGCACAAGGTGCACCTTGGCTCGGGGACAGGATAAACACAGTCCAAAGATGCAGGGAGATCTCACAGCGCTTGGAGGGGACGTCTTGCTTTCTCTCAGCTCGGCGCGCATCTGTCGTCACCTCTCTCTCTACTGCGCATGCTCCACGGGGAGTGACACGCCCTCGGCTGGTTGGTTCCGCCCCAACTGGGGCCGGTCCGCCGCTTCCATTGGGTGCGGGGGTTACCGGGCTCCGCCCTTGACGAGGAGCCGACAGGGAGCCCCTGTTTGGTAACCCCGTCGAGCACATGTCCGATGGCGGCTCGTTGGGAAGGCCTGGTGCCCTCCCACCACTCCTACCAACCAAGCCGGATTGAGGACGCGCACTCCCTGCGCTCGTTGTTGTTGTTGTTGTTGTTGTTGAAGAGAACTGTGAGGAAGAGCTGCGGGGAGGTATTGGGAGGTCCTAAACTTCCTAACGGTGCCATACAATCACATTCTGGTGCAACGAAGGGTCAGAATTAATGGAAACGAATCCTTAACTGACATAGACTAAGAATAACTAGAAAGATGTCCTATAGTTGTCTTACATGAGATGCGGTGGACCTGGATGCGACATTTAATGGGGGAAATAGGGGGAGGTCGGGTCTACAGAGTGTTGTTTACAGAAAATGGGACTAGGGAATGGGGGATTGGGGAGAGTTGGGAAGTATTGAGGAAATAGGGGAATATTTACAAGCGGATATGGATGGATGCAAATCCCATATCCGCAACACTGCACCCTTCTCGACCTCGGGGCGTCCCGACCCGATAAATTTTTACCTACTTTAGTGTGGCACTCAGATGTAGTTCCCTCTACTATTAACTCCACCCTGAGTGCGACAGTTTTACAGATGTTCACAAATGAGTAAATATGTCCCCCTGCGACGTTGCACCCTTCTCCTAACAGAAACACACCCACAGGATAACCGAATCGCGGAAAGCATCCTCAAACTAAACATACAGCCGGTAGGGAGCATCATTTATACAAGACTACACTGATATTTACACTACGATCCAGGACCTGTTCTTTGAGGAACACATGCAGATGTTATGCATAGAGAGAGCACGCATGCCAGCATCGATACACCAACCCACGAGTGCCCTGTGGCCCTACGGCCTTTAATAATGTGCAGAGCACCCCTTCCAAGCACCAAAAGCACCACCCCCTTATGCACAGTCAGCACCATCCGGTGCACCAATAAAGTGTTCAATAACAATGTACAATCAAGTGTCCATGGTCACCGGTGGTGTCGCAGCCGGCCGATGTTCTGCCGCTGGTCTTGCCTTCATGGAGTGCACTTGGCCTTCTGGCTTCTTTAGAAATAAAGAAAGGCGCCAACCGCGTCCATTTCTGAATTGTGGCCGTCAGGGGGGCCAATTAAAAGTGGTTCACCTGTATGGCATAGGTGCCACGTTGACCCAGAGGTCCATCAACGGGTGGTGCTTGATCGCAAAAGAACTGCGGTCCATTGTGGGCGGCTACAAAAATTGCGGTCCATATGGTGTATCGATCCAGGCAGCAAGCAGTGGAAGTACAGGCCCACAACTGCGGAGCCAGCACCTCTCTCTCCTCTCTCTCTGCCCCAAAGCCAGATCCTCGGAGGTGGGAGACAAAAGAAGACAAGTGAGTAAGGTGGTAAGGGCGCAAAAGTGCATGCAATACAAGGTAATGCACACTGGGGGCACATGGGAACCAGGTGAGACAGGTACGTTCCTACCGTACGCCCCCCCCCCCCCACCAGGTAACCTACATTGCCCCTCCCTTACCCCTTACTGTATCCACAAAACACAACACTACCCATAAACATCTACTTTACACATCACAAACGTCCCTACTGTCTTCCCCGTTCCTCCCATAAACCAAATTCGTCTTCTCTCCCTCCTAACCAATCAAATTTGCCTTTTCCAACTCTCATCCAAATTTACCATCTCCAACTCAACATCAAAATTTGCCATCACCAATTCATCATCAGTCCCTCCTAAGGAGGGAGAGATGGAATCACCCCAATGTCTCATCCACGTCGTGATGCGTCTCACAAATCCAAACAGCAATTCTCATCTCCTGCAACACAAAACAAAGAAAACACAGGTGTGGAGTCATCATCATCACCTCAGGTAAGTGGCTGCGTATGGTGCGACAGGTTCATCAATCCTAACTATTTCCTAAATGACTTTAACAACTTTACATTACCCGGGGTCTTTCTCCTGCCAAACCATTGGCCCTGGTTACTCTATGTGGTTCGAAGAACCAAAATCCCATTGACCATCTGTGGTGCACACCATCAATTTGGGGTCTCACTCCCCCGACCCATCCCCCGGTGCCCTCGCACAATTTCTGGGCCGCGACGTGTAGCTCTCCCAACAGGTCTACCCACCTGCACACCTCCACCACTGTTGTTGCCTACCGAGCTCACCTGCTCCTCACCCTAACCTAACAAACTGGGGAAGGCCCTCTCGCACTCTCACCCCCTCGGTGCCCTCTCTGGCACGGCCTGCCTGATCCACACCCGGGATCCTCAGGCACCCACTGACACTAACGGCTCCCAGAGCCCACCTGCGGCCTCACCTGGCCGACATCTAACAGTGGCGGAGTGCCCAACCATTCACACTCATACTAACAGGCCACACGACCAGCCAATTTCACCACACCAATGCACCCATCCACAATACCATTTTGCAACCGCACCACAAATGCCAATATCCAACCACAATTTACCTATACCTTCTAACTACTCTTTAAACTACCCTCCCCGGGTACTCGTGAAAGGGGTCCACTCTTCCCCCATCCACACCTTCGCACCATGCACACCACTCCGTACCACTTACTCCAACTCTCTCCACACCACTCATTCTCTGCTCCATATATTCCACACACCTGTACTTGCACACCTGTGCTCTCATACTTGGTGCCGCCTGCACCCTTCTCTCCCCCAAGCGCATTCGCGCTGATCCACAACACTCACTACTCACCATGACACTCATCCGCAATGCTCTCTCATTCATCACTTGTACACTCACACACACCTCGGAGCATTGCCTCACCGATGCCTCATTTGAAGCTGCTCACCAGCACTTCCATTCATACTGCATCATCTGCTCTGCCTACTCCCTTCTAAAACTCGCGCGCCTCCGTCTTCCCTTACACTCAGCTACTACGTCCCCACTACAGGTACCAAGTCTCTTACTTAAATCTTGTCACCTATAGTCACCTCTAGTCCCTATCAATATAACCAAGCCCTCCCTGGCTCGGTTGTCATAGCCACCCCATAAACTATAGCGCATTTGCCCCACGGTGAGGGATGACAGAGTTGCCATCCCACCACATCGGGCATCTCCCACTACCAATTTTGCACATCAAATTTCAACAAATCAAAAATTTGCCAATCACTACCCATCATCTGCCAATCATTACTGCCAATCCTTTGCCAATCATCAAATTTTGCCTTTTTCTAATTTTGGGTCCAAAACACTAACCTCATCACCCGTCTACTTACTAGATCCTCTCGGTGCGCCAATTCACTTCTAAAGCTCGGCTTCGTACAGCCGAGCAATGAATGCGGGTTCTTTGGTGCCGGCGGCTGGATGCGTCCGACACTCGGTGCAGGGAAGGACGCTTACCCGGGCCGAGATCCCACGCACCACCTCGGCACGGAGCCATCCCATGGCCCGATCTCGACCTGCCGGAACGCCTCAACAAAAAGGGGTCGCCATGACGACACTTCCTATCGGGCTGCCCACTCCGCTTAATGGAGCACGGACGCGGCTGTTCAAAGCGCGGCCCGGCATGGATCGCGTACGGCGGTTCTTTCGAAACCGCCGTGGTTCGGATCCCCGCTGGTCCTCGTGGCACGCGAAGCTGCCCGACGCGCACCGAGGGCCCGATTCGGCTATAAGTCGTTCTAACCTCTAGCCCGGTTACCGTCGATGCCTCACCTGCATGCTTACACCCCGCAGCCCGTTCCTTGCTCAAACATCCAGCTGTTCCCATGCTCCTCGTCATTGCACCTTCTCTAACACACCCAGGTACACTCATTCCGCTCACAGACTTCGTCACACACCTGACCACCGAACACCTTGGCACACATTCGTCGTTCGCACACCTCACCAACACACCTCTTCGCGCCCCCTCCTCGGTCACCTCCTCTGTGACAATCACAGGTGTGCTCTCACTCGCACACCCAACCACGTGCCTCACTACCAACTCAAGTGTGCATTCCCACACACGCTCTACCATTCCAGGTGTGCATCCTTCCATTCCAGGTGTACATCCTCTCTCACCTGCCACAACCAACTCACGCTCCGTGTCACTCTTACTACTCTCACCTCCACTCTGGACAGCGCACTCACCCTTACTCTCAACAGCGCACTCTTTCCTCATGCACCCGTCCGTTACACCCCTTTCTCGCGCACACTCTTGCGCACACTCTCCCGTTACATCCTCTGTAACACTCACCACAGGCGTGCATGCTTCCGTTACATCCTCTGTAACACTCCTCACTACGCGCTTCCATGTGCTCCCTCGCACACGCGCTATGACCGACTCACTCTCGACAGCACACTCATTCCTTGGCGCGCACTTTTTCCTCACACACCCCAGAGTCGGACATTCTCGCACACCTCCTCCTTCGCACACCGTACCTGTTGCACACTTCACCAACGGCCTCTCACGAACACCCGGGTCCATCTCGACCCCCAAGCTTATTAAATCACCTGGCGCATCATACGCACGACCATATTGGTCACCACTTACACCGGGTCCTCTTTCTCTTCGCTTCTCCTCCATCACCTGCGAATCCCTCATCCGGTTAATGAGCACATCATCACGATCCGAACACAGACTTTGGACCAATTCTTCTACTTCCTCTTTTATCTCTTTCTTATCCTCTCTCCGTCGCTTCTTAATTTCGCTCACCCCTTCTTCCACTTCTTCTAATTTCTGCTTCACCTCCTTCATCTCCTCGTGCGCCCCCTTAAGTTCTTCCTCTAACTCCACCTTATTTTTTTCTATGTGCTCCCGCACCTCCCGCTCTTTAACCTCCATCACCTCTACCACCTTGTTCATTTTCCTCGTCAGGTCCTCATGTACCGTCTGACACTCTTTTTTAATTACCCCTACGTCCTTTTTCATCTCCTGTGTTGATTTTAAACCCTCTATTACCGCTGTGTTCTTCTTTACCTGGTCCCCCAACTCCTTTTGTCCCACTGTCAGCTGTTCTACTCCCAGCGTCAACTCCTCTATACCACCTTGCAATTTTACAGTCCCCTTTCTCACCTCCTTCTCCATGCGCTCCTCACAGTGCCTCACCTCCTCGCGCACTCCTCCGACCTCCTCACTCACACCTCTTCTGATCTCCCCTCCCATCACTTGCATCTCCTGCCCAGATGCCACCCTCATCTGCTCCATTTCCTCCCTGTGAGCATCCAATTTAGTTTCTACCCCCATTCTGACCCCCTCTATCTGCTGCCCCATTTGTTTAACTTCCCTTTCCGCTTGGTCCCTCATGTCCCTCAATTTGCCTTCCATACTGTTTTCTAACCCCTCTAACCCCTTTTTCATCCCTTCCATTTGATTCTCTTGAGCGGCCATTCTGTTTTCTACCCCCGTTAACCCCTCCTGTATTTCCCCTAATCTATTGTCTAATCCCTCTATTCTACTCCCTAACCCTCCGATCTGGGCCCCCATTCTTTGTTCTAACCGTTGGCTATTGGCCCCCATGTCCTCCCTCAATTTCTCGCTATTGGACCCCATGTCATTCCTTAAACCCCCGATCTGGTTTCCCATGTCATCCCTCAATTTCTCGCTATTCTGGGCCAACAGGGCCCCTATTTGCGCCATGAGGACTTGCATGTCCATCGGCGGCACGGGTACCGCTACCGCAATCCCATGCGCGGCGCCGACCTGTTGTTCGCTCTTCTTCCCCATGCCTAGCGCCGCCATTTTGCGAACCTGCCGCCCTCACTGCTTCGCTCTCCTCATGTCCCTCAATTTGGTCCTGGATCGACCCTGCCTCACTCTCCTCTACCGGAACCCAGCCGTCTTGATCTCCCACAGCGCGACTTTCAAAATTCGGGTTTTTGTAAAACAAAAGCAATTTCGGTACTTCATAATTTTGACCAAATTTTGTCTGGATGTTTTTTTTTTTTAATTTGGTTTGGGCCTCGTATCCCACTCCTCGACACCAGTTGTTACGGACCGCGGATTGGATGTTATTTACCGAGCGGAGGTAACCGCGGCCGAACAGTTGTTCCCCCTTTCTTCCCGACTCACCCGATTCACCCAGACGTTGGCCAAATCGCGCTATGCCAAATCAATGATAGAAAGGACACGACGACTGGAAAGATGAAACGACGCAGTACAGTTCTCAAGACCTCTGGAGGAGGGTATAATTACAGTGGTGGAGAAAAGGGGGTAGATTACAAGGCAGAGTGAGGTAAAGACACAGAAGAGATGGGCACTTAAATACAGTCTTATCTTAGCCCAGACAGACCACGGACAAACGGACAAGGTAGACTTACACAGGGATTGATGGCAGGGATGGACAGGTAGGTCGATGGCACAAGGTGCACCTTGGCTCGGGGACAGGATAAACACAGTCCAAAGATGCAGGGAGGTCTCACAGCGCTCGGAGGGGACGTCTTGCTTTCTCTCAGCTCGGCGCACATCTGTCGTCACCTCTCTCTCTACTGCGCATGCTCCACGGGGAGTGACACGCCCTCGGCTGGTTGGTTCCGCCCCAACTGGGGCCGGTCCGCCGCTTCCATTGGGTGCGGGGGTTACCGGGCTCCGCCCTTGACGAGGAGCTGACAGGGAGCCCCTGTTTGGTAACCCCGTCGAGCACATGTCCGATGGCGGCTCGTTGGGAAGGCCTGGTGCCCTCCCACCACTCCTACCAACCAAGCCGGATTGAGGACGCGCACTCCCTGCGCTCGTTGTTGTTGTTGTTGTTGTTGTTGTTGTTGTTTGTTGTTGAAGAGAACTGTGAGGAAGAGCTGCGGGGAGGTATTGGGAGGTCCTAAACTTCCTAACGGTGCCATACAATCACATTCTGGTGCAACGAAGGGTCAGAATTAATGGAAACGAATCCTTAACTGACATAGACTAAGAATAACTAGCAAGATGTCCTATAGTTGTCTTACATGAGATGCGGTGGACCTGGATGCGACATTTAATGGGGGAAATAGGGGGAGGTCGGGTCTACAGAGTGTTGTTTACAGAAAATGGGACTAGGGAATGGGGGATTGGGGAGAGTTGGGAAGTATTGAGGAAATAGGGGAATATTTACAAGCGGATATGGATGGATGCAAATCCCATATCCGCAACAATATATATATAAATATCTCGCGCTTTATATTTCACCTGTATGCAGCATACAAGTTGGCAGGATGGCCTGGACTGGAGGTACGCACACTTGACTCTAAACTGTCCAGCCTGGGTTTGAATCCCGACCCAGCTATAACCTGTCATGTCGGTGTTTCACAGGCAGGGTGATTCATCAATGTGTGTACCGCTAAACTGGGCGCCCCGTTTGCGTCCCATTAGTTGTTGGATGTTAAGGATCTCACCGTGTCTTCCACAAAGAGAAGGCGAGCTATCGCCGGCACTCTGAACAAGTTGTGGCCTGGCATGCTCTTCTCCTCTGCCGTTATATACGTCCTCCTCGGCATCTTTTTCCAGAAGAGCCCTGTCTCGTCACAGTTGAAGATTTGCTGGGGGATGTATCCTTCGGCTTCTATCAGTTCGGCAAAAGTTATCATAAAATCTTCAGCTGCCTTCACATCCGAGCTTGCTGCCTCACCATGCCTGACGACGGAGTGAATGCCGGTCCTCTTCTTAAAATTGTCAAACCATCCCCGACTGGCTTTGAATGACTCTTCCGATGCCTCGTCCATTGATGTTCCCGCCGTCTGCTGCACCAAATCCCCGTAAATGTCTCGTGCCTTCTCACAGATGATGCTCTAGGTGCGAGCTGCTTCTCCGTCAACCACACAAACAACAACTTCTCCATCTCTTCATGGACAGAGGTCCGAAGCTTTGAAATAATCTTAACGCCCTTGGCTGGCGTTATAGCCTTTATCGACTCCTTCTGCTTCAAAATCGTACATATCGTAGAAGTACTACGATCGTACTGTCTCGCCAAGTCGACAACACGTACACCTCGCTCATGTTTTTCGACGATTACGTGTTTTATATCCAAGCTCGCTCGCTCGTAACTCAGATCTCGGCTCGCATCACAAAGCAAAAAATCGACCGAGCGACGGCTCGCATCTCGGAAAACTCGTAAGTTGGTGCACTCGTAAGTCAAGGTTTCACTGTATATATATATATATATATATATATATATATATATATATATATATATATATATATATATATATATATATATATATATATATATGTATATATATATATATATATATGTATACAGACTTGGCATTTAATATGGAATATATATTTTTTCTTGACTTGGGTTTACTTTCTGAACTCGGTATATATCAATCTGGTGAGTTTATTTTACGCTTCGGTGATTTCTTTGTTAAAAGAACCATGTCACTGATTGTCTGTTGCAGCAAGAAGTCAATAACAGGATTATATCACAGGTGGCGTGACAAAATGTACGGACAGGTACATTTGACGATTGGCTTCACAATCGGGTATATAAGGGTTGTTGCGTTCTGTATTAGTGGAAAACAACTGCTGCAGTGCTGCACGTCTACAAAAGTTATTGCCGCTTCCCCTGGACATGGTCCGTCAACTCGACAATGCTGTTTGTCATTTAGTGGTGGCTTTACGAAATTCCGGCATGAAACAGCGTGCTATTGCTCGGCAGTATGGCATCACTCAAGGTCAGGTGTCAAAGATCCTGAAACGAAATGCTCAGAGGGGTGCCCCGACTCCAATACCGAGGTCAGGACGTCCCCGCAGAACCACAAGGAGAGATGATCTCCAGCTGCACCAGTCAGTCCGCAATGGCCGTACCAAGTCAGCTAATCGGCTTAGGGCTGAGTGGCAGCAACTGACAAATGTGCCTGTATCCAGAAGGCGAGTCAACCAACGACTGGTTCAAGCAGGCTATCGTGCCAGGCGTCCCCTGAGAAAGCCAGGTCTGACCAGACAACACCGCCAGCGCCGATTGCAGTGGGCCAGAGAGCACCGTCAATGGCAGCCAGGACACTGGAATCACGTGATCTTCAGTGACAAGTCTAGATTTCTGGTCTATCGTCAATATGGCCGCGTCCGAGTGCACAGACAAGTGCATGAAGCCTACAACGAAGATTGTATAGTGCCAAGAGTCCAAGCTGGAGGTGGTGGGGTGACTGTTTGGGCTACTTTTCATGCAGGGGGCAAAACTGACCTGGTTGTTCTGAATGGAAACCTGAACCAGTTCAAGCACAGGGCCATTCTGTAAGAAACATTGCTTCCATTTGTTCGTGCAGCCTTTCGAGGAAACTTTGTCTTCCAAGATGACAATGCACGGCCTCATCGTGCTCGCATGATCCAACACTTTCTTGCTGACCGTGGTGTAGAGCATATGGAGTGGGCTGCCATGTCCCCAGATATGAATCCGAGAGAGAACTTGTGGGCAGAATTAACACGTCAAATCGACAACTTGGACCAGCAGCCTGCCTCTGTGCGTGAATTGCAGCAGACTATTGTAACTGCATGGCAAGCGATTCCTGTCCAAACCTTGGCAAATCTCGCGAACAGCATGCCTCAACGTGTACGTGCTCTCCTGAATGCTCGTGGGGGTTACACGAAGTACTGAACTGTAATTTTACTGTCCGTAATCCCAGTCGTAATTTAAATTTTGTTTTTGTTCAAATTTTTTTTGACTAATGTGCAAAATAAAGAGATACTTCTGGAAAATGCACAGAAGTTTAACACGGTACTGTCCGTGAATTGAGTTCGATATCAGTTTACAGCACTTTCAAGGATCAATTTATTTGCTTCGAAATGTCAAATGTGGTTTTTGTTTCTTTTAAAGGTCACATTAACAAAATCTAGAATAATTTCAACATAATTCCAATGAACTTTTGGTTCTAAGTCATCTTGAAAAGTAAGTTCACTCCCACAAAAAAAATATTCCATATTAAATGCCGTCTGTACATCGAACGATATTTAAAAAAGTTGTGGATTATGGATTATGACAAAACGAGGTGGATGAGTTGGTTCAGTGACAAGAACAAGCAATTAGAGTTTGGTTCTGTTCCGAATCCAGATCCGGCCTATCAGTGGGATACAAAACGTAACTTGTTCAGCCTGGCAGAGGTATGTGCTCTACCAAGTGCCATTCTACGAGTATTTGCTCAACTTGTGCCTGGGCCACACCTGTGTGGAAGCCGTTGCTTTCAATATACTTGGGGTCCTTCATTTACCCAGGGGTTTCCAATTTTTTTTGTCCACTACCTGTATATACATATACACTACCTGGCCAAAAGTATGCGGACACCCCTTCTAATTAGTGGATTTGGCTGTTTCAGCCACACCCATTGCTGACAGGTATATATAATCAAGCACACAGCTATGCAATCTCCATAGACAAACATTGGCAGTAGAATGGGCCGTACTGAAGAGATCAGTGACTTTCAACGTGGCACTGTCATAGGATGCCACTTTTCCAACAAGTCAGTTCATCAAATTTCTGTCCTGCTGGAGCTGCCCTGGTCAACTGTAAGTGCTGTTATTGTGAAGTGGAAACGTCTTGGAGCAACAGCAGCTCAGCCACGAAGTGGTAGGCCACACAAGCTGACAGAACGGCGACCGCCGAGTGCTGAAGCATGTAGCGCATAAAAAATTGTCTGTCCTCGGTTGCAACACTCACTACCGAGTTCCAAACTGCCTCTGGAAGCAACATCAGCACAACAACTGTTCATCGGGAGCTTTATGAAATGGGTTTCCATGGCCAAGCAGCCGCACACAAGCCGAAGATCACCATGCGCCATGCCAAGCATTGGCTGGAGTGGTGTAAAGCTCGCCGCCATTGGACTCTGGAGCAGTGGAAATGCGTTATCTGGAGTGATGAATCACGCTTCACCATCTGGCAGTCCGACGGAGGAATCTGGGTTTGGCGGATGCCAGGAGAACGCTACCTGTCCAAGTGCACAGTGCCAACTGTAAAAGTTTGGTGGAGGAAGAATAATGGTCTGGGGCTGTTTTTCATGGTTTGGGCTAGGCCCCTTAGTTCCAGTGAAGGAAAATCTTAACGCGACAGCATACAATGACATTGTAGACGATTGTGTGCTTCCAACTTTGTGGCAACAGTTTGGGGAAGGCCCTTTCCTGATTCGGCATGACAATTCCCACGTGCACAAAGCAAAGTCCATACAGAAATGGTTTGTCGAGATCGGTGTGGAAGAACTTGACTGGCCTGCACAGAGCCCTGACCTCAACCCCATCGAACACCTTTGGGATGAATTGGAACGCCGACTGCGAGCCAGGCCTAATCACCCAACATTAGCGCCAGACCTCACTAATGCTCTTGTGGCTGAATGGAAGCAAATCCCACAGCAATGTTCCAACATCTAGTGGAAAGCCTTCCTAGAAGAGTGGAGGCTGTTGTAGCAGCAAAAGGGGTCCAACTCGATATTAATGCCCATGATTTTGGAATGAGATGTTCGACAAGCACATTCGTGTGTGATGTTCGGGTGTCCACATACTTTTGGCCATGTAGTGTACATACAATGGGGTGCAAAATAATGAGTCCAGTAGGAAATTTATTAATTGAGACCTTGTAATATGAAATCATTGGAATATGAAACCAAAAGCACTTTCAAAGGATTTCCATGAACTCTTAAGGATATAACAACACTTATTATAGGAAAAGTCAAATCTGTCTTGACGTATAATCAATAATCGGTGTGAACCCCTTTTGCCTTGAGAAATGCCTCAACTCCATTTGCGATTGATTTAATTAGCTTATGGATTATGTTGGAGTCTATCTTTTCCCAAGAATGTTATTTTTCACGGATTCGGACCAAATTTGGTGAATGAGTTGGGTAAAGCCCCAGTCCCACTGTGGCGATTTTAAAAGCGAACCACAAGGAAACAGTACGAAATTGTTACAACGATTTAGGCCACGAATAATAATAAAAAAATGCCACCGGGATTGCCACATCTGGTTGAGGAACGAATCAACAGGACAATATTTGCGAATCAACTTGATTAGCAACGAATGTAGTAGAATAAACTCGACGCAGAAAGAACTAGAACGAGGCAGTGTGACATGTGAGCCGAAGTAACACGAAGTAGGCGAAGACGTACAACGACGTGTTACAAAACGCAACGGAACAGGTAAACGGAGAACGGAAGCGTAACTAACTAGAACGAACTGGAAAGAACTGGAACGTGTCAGAACGATGTAGTACGAATTGTTCGGAGGCTCCAAATACCGCGCATTTCCGTGGCGCTTCGCCAGTCCTTGAGAACATGTCCTTCCACGTTTGACCAGGTGGGCGACACCATGGTTGTTCTGAACATTCTGCAACTGGACCTGCAACAAATATGTAGGTAGAGTGAATGATACTGTATGAGTGTATGAAAGACCCAGCTGTCAATGATACAAAAGTACTGGGCTAGCATACAACAACAACAACATGCATTTTAAGGCCATTTTCCCTGCAAGAGCGGGGGTTAGCCTTGCGGTCCCCATGACAATCTTCTCCATTTTGCCCTATTTTCTGCATCTCTCCTTGTTAACCCCCTTGCCCGCATGTCTTCTTCCACCGTCTTTAGCCAAGTCTTTCTCGGTCTTCCCCGTCCTCTACTTCCTTCTACATTCATTTCCATCACACTTCTCAACACTTTAATCCTTCCTCAACACATGACCAAACCATCTCAACCTGTTCCTCTTCACAGCATCAATCACAGGCTCTATTCCCATCATCTTTCGCAATTCATCATTTGTCTTCCTCTCTCTCAGCGACACTCCGCACATCCACCGAACCATTCGCATTTCCAGCCTTCGTTGCTGCTCTACATTCATGACCCATGTCTCGCTCCCATAAATCATAACACTTCTCACACATGCAGCATACACCTTTCCCTTCAGCTTCAACGACACTCCACTCCTCATCAGCACGCCACTCAGTTCCCGAAACTTCTTCCATGCACATCTCACTCCAGCAACCGTTGCCGAGTCTGATCCACCTTCTCCATTCAGCATGTCAACGAGATAGCAAAATGTTTTCACACCTTCCAGCTTCACGCCGTCTCCAAGATCCAACTCAACATTTCCTCCATCTGCAGCTCCTTCTGTGTACACCTTGCATTTGAATGTAGCTGCCACACTGGTTAATGACCCTCTCAGACCACGACATTTTTGATGAACCCACTCAGCGCACATTGTACATTGAATGGGGTTCACTCCGACACTCTTCCTGCACACAGCACATGGCCACTTCCCAGTTCTTTCCACCTCACCACATGCTTTACCACTTGCCATCACCTTCGTCTTTCCTATATTCACCTTCAGACCTTTTGTCTCCATAATTTCCTTCCACTTGTTCATCTTTTCCTTCAGTCCATCCATACTTTCCGCAATCAACACCAGATCATCTGCATACAACAACTCCCACGGTAAACCCTCCTTTACGTTCTGAGCCAGCACCTCCATCACAGCTACAAATAGTAGTGGACTTAGTACCGACCCCTGATGCACTCCCACCTTCACCTCAAACTCACCACTGTTCCCGTCCTTCGTCCTTACAGCTGTGCACGCTCTTTTGTACATTGCCATCACAACTCTGATCAACCATTCCTCCACTTCTGACTTCCTCAATGCCCATGTCAATACTTTGTGTTAACCCTATCGAATGCTTTCTCCAGATCAACAAACCCAAGAAACAACTTCTTCCTCTTCTCCATGTACTTCTCCTGCAACTGCCTCACAATAAAGAGCGCGTCTGTCGTTCCTCTTCCTGGCATAAATCTAAACTGCATTTCGTCGATCTTCACCTTCTTCCTTATCCTCCTCTCCAACACCCTTTCCAATACCTTCATTCCATGCTCCAATAACTTTATCGCTCGGTGCGAGCCACACTCCAGAGGGTCACCTTTCCCCTTGTATAGAGGGACAAGGGTACTCAGTTCCCAAACCACTGGAATGCGGCCTTCTTTCACCACCAGATTACAGATCTCTGTCATTCTCTTCACACCCCAACTTCCTGCTGCCTTCAACATATCTCCCACAACTCCCGTCGGCCCTCCCGCTTTTCTACTCTTCATTGCTTTTATCGCTTCCTCAACTTTTTTCTCAGTTATCTTCTCTGCCGGTCCCAAAACTGGGTTACTCTCTATGTTGCCATCCAATTCATTCTCTGTATTCAACAGCATTTCCATATATCTTTTCCATCTTCCTTTAATTCCATCTGGGTCCACAACGATTTGTCCCACTTCATCCTTCAAGCAACTCACCCCCATCACATCACACCTCTCTTTCGCTATCTGCTTTGCAATCTTGAATACCGCTCTCTGACCCTCTTCCGAATCCAAGCGTTCTCCGAACATTTTCCTACATGTCTCCTGCGCCTTTGCTACCTCTTTCTTTGCAGCCTTCTTGGCTGCCTTATAACTTTCATGCTCTGCTTTTTCTGCTCCCGTACCCTTCGCCTTCTGCCACTCCTTGAACTTCTTCCTCTTCTCGGCAATCCTCTTTCCAACCTCAACATCCCACCACCATGTTTCCGAGTGCCTCGGTGGTCCTTTTGTCCATCCACATACCTCACCAACGGCTCCCAACAGACTATCTTTCATTGACATCCAACCACTTTCAAGCTCAACCACATCATCCTCGATCCGACTCAGCCTCTCTTTTAATGCCTCCCTTACTGTCACCTCTTTCAACCTCCACTCCTTCATTCTCGGTTGGTACTTCACCCGCCGAGCTCTCCTCGCACCTTTCACCCTTATGTCGCAGACAACCAAGTGGTGCTGTGAAACAGCCTCCTCCCCCCGGGATCACCTTTGTGTCCCGGAGGTTCCCCCTATCTCACCTATGCACCATCAGGTAGTCAACAGTTGTCGTCGACCCACCTGACGTGTATGTAACAAGCTTATTATCCCCTTTCTGGAACTGAGTATTACAAATCAACAAATCAGCTCCATCAGCAAACTCCAAAATCCTTTCACCTTCTCCATTTCTCACACCATATCCGTAACCCCCATGAACTCCCTCAAAACCATCCATACTCCTTCCCACATGTCCATTTAGGTCTCCTCCTACCACAACAACTTCCTCATCTTTCACGTTTTCCATCAGCTTCTCTATCGCACACCAGAACCTGTCCTTCTTTTCATTGCTCCGACCAACCTGCGGAGCATATCCCGAGATGATGTTCACCAAGAGCTTTCCAATCATCATTTTCACCATCATCAACCTATCACTCACTCTGGTCACACTCACTACACTGTCTACAAACTCCTCAGAAAACAGGACACCAACACCATTCACGCCCTCCGGGCACCCTTGCCACACAAACTTGTATTTCTGTCCCTGCCTACCCTTCACCATTCTCACACCACTTCCCTTCCATCTCGTCCCTTGCACACAACATATGTCCACTCTTCTTCTGGCCAATACTTCCACCACTTCTCCTGATCTCCCTGTCATTGTCCCTACATTCCATGTCCCAAACCTCAGAAACCGATTTCCACTTCGGGCTGCACCCTGCCCATATGTAGTTGTGATTGTCATGGTTCTCTTTTTGAGGCAATGTTTTTATGGCCGGATGCCCTTCCTGACGCCAACCCTCTTAGTCGCCTCTTACGACACGCAGGGATACGGTGTACCTATTTTAACCAGGGTACACATGATGATGTAACGTAGCATGATGTTATATATTATTTTTTAATAATTTCTTCTAACTAATAACCTGCATTAGGTCGTGTGCTGGTTGTAGTCTCTGAAGAGGGGTGAGGGTGATAACCCACAGGAGGCACAGTGACTTTAAGAACCACATAATGATGAACCACAGTGATGTGAGCTACTCTGGAAACTGACTTCGAGGAGAATCGGGCCCTTATTATATACCCCTCGTACCCAAAATCGTGCTGAGTCTACTTGCATCGTTATATACCGTTCTACATCGTCATGGTCGTTCTGTATTCTTTCTTAGCACTTGGATTCAATTTTGGATTCATACTCCACTCTCTGCCGCTCCATTCCTCATCCCTCAGATCGGCAGTCTGCAGCCTCCTCACTCTCTGCAGACCTGGACAAAATCAGACTGGGCAAACAAGTGGAACATGTCTTTCAATCCTGACAAATCTCACACTCTTACGATGTCTCTCCGAAAAGACCGACTGGACAACCCTCCCATCCACTTTCTGAATAATCCTCTCCAAGAAGTTCTGTCACTCAAGCTTTTGGGTCTCACTATCTGCCATGATCTCTCCTGGGAAAACCACATTTCCAAGCTGGCCTCCAAAGCCAGTCGCCGACTGGGCATCCTCCGTCGTGCGAAGTCCTTCCTTGGCACACCTGAGCTCCTCACCACATATACACGGCTTTCATCCGCAGCTCAATGGAGTACTGCTCTCCCCTCTGGGCTGGTGCTCCTGCCTCACACCTTGCTCGTTTTCACGCTGTTGAAACCAAAGCATTCAGAATCATTGGAATCTCCCGCGATGAAGCTATCTCCGAGGGCCTTTCACTTACTCACCGCAGGCAGGTTGGTGGTCTTTCCGTCTTCTACCGACTCCTCTCCGGCCTTGCTCCCCCAGCTCTCTCTGGGCTCTGTCCCCCAAATATTCCTACAGGTCGCACAAGATCTGCCTGCAACCCTCTTATGGTTAAACTGCCAAAATCAAGACTCTCCGCTCACCTTCACTCCTTCATTCCTCTTTTCTCCCGCCTCTGGAACAAACTCCCTCACTCTCTTCAATCCAATTCCTCCCTCCAGGTCTTTTAAACAGCTGTTCACCACCATCTCTTATCTCCCCCCATCCAAAACCTTGATCTTTTCTGCCCCCGCTAATTTCACCCCAAATCCACTTTTTTGAAATACCAACCTCTTTCCTGGAAGTCCTTGGTGTCCTTGTGTTTTATACTTCTCGCACCCCCTCCCCCTTCCCACGCCCCCTCCCCCCAAGCCCTCTCCCTCCCACACATCTCCCGATGTCCCTGCTCTCAAATGTTGTGTTTGTGTGCTTCCCCTTCTCTCCCCATCTTGTCTACCGCTCCCTCTTTGTATATATTTTGTTTGTCTGTCTGTTTGATTTTTTTTTTTTGTGATAAATGTTAGCTCTTTCACGAGCCTCGATTCTGTATACAAAAAAAAAAAAAATCTCATACAGCCGTTGTAACTCCTTGTGCCTCGTTGCTTTGTCGCATAGCTGTTTGTTCTTAATCTTCTCTGCTTTCTGCGATTACCAACGACTGTCGTTCTTCCTCATTGCCCATCGAGTCAGGTCGTCCTACCACCGTTCTGTGTCTTCTCTCCTTGCGGCAGAAATTGAACCAGACCCACAACGGAAAGTGGCGATCTTGACGACGAAGTGGTGAGAGTCACAAAGAATTGCAAAGAAGAGGAAGGATTACACGCGAATACACAACGGCAATGGGCGAATGTGATTAAATCGTTGCGGCGCAACGACAGTTTTGAACATTTCAAAACTGTCGTAGCGCCTCCGCGAATCGAGACGATCTGCACGATGAGCAAGGAAAGTTTAACAGAACAAGAACGAACTAAAAAGAATCAGAACGTCCAAAGTGAATTTCTCCACGAATGCCAGATCGTTGTGGTTCGCTAAAAAAAAATCGCCACAGTGGGACTGGGGCTTTAAGGACAAGAACACACCGATTAGATTCTGGTTAAGGTCCGATGCAGATCCGGGCTATAGAAGAAGAAAGAAGAACCACCTTTAGAGGCCATTTTTCCCTGCAGAGCAGGGGTTGGCCTTTTTTGGGGACCATGGTCTCCTTTTTTGAAGCAACGTACAGATCCGGGCTATAGGTGGAATACAAAACCTAAACTGTTCAGTCTGGCGGAGGTATGTGCTCTACCAAGTGCCGTTCTAGTTTATTCTGTTAAGGCTAAGTGTCAGTCAATAATAACTAATAAATTGAAGAATATGGATAATATCTTCAATATTTTGACAAATTCGTGTTTGAAATCATGCTTTGAGAAAGCTTGACTAATTTAAGTGGACTCATACTTTTTCACCCCCACTGTATATATATAATTTCACCTTTAGCCATTGTGATTCAGACTTGTCCCTTCACAGCCATTACCATGCAAGTCTTGATTGGCATGCATCATCTGCCATGCAAACACCACGCCTGTGGGATAAACAACCAAAGGTCTCATAAAAAAGGACAGTGGAAAAAAAAAGATCAGGCTCATCTGCACAACATGGCATGCTGACAATTGAAGTTTTCCATTCCCCAATGAGCAAATGGTGCCTTCTGCAGACAGAGCGTTAGTGGCCCAATATAATGTCAGTGCCGTACATGTCACTAATGTCACCATGAACAGTTTCAGGCTGGGTGAATATTAAAATAGTCTCAGAGGAGATGTCTTGTCGGGCCAGCCTTGGGTGTGGGGTGAAGGCAGGGGGTGAGTAGTAGTCACACCATTCTGATGATGCCTTGTAGGCAGAGAAGCTTTCATGGATCGGCCACTAATGTGACCCTATCTATTTTTAGGTCGTAGGTTGTAGACAGCAACCGCCCAGGGTAGTACTACCGTTGTGACTTAGGAGCGTTAAAGTGGTGCCCGGAACCATCTTACACTCTCCGTGTCAGGATTGCTGGTCTTACTTTGTCTCACTCAAACTATAGCTACCGGGCTATCTTTAAGCTTTCTCGCAAACAAACATCATACACTTTTCATCATACACGTTTCTTCTCTTTTATTTAAGGCTTGGCCTAGATGAGAGCTATATAGTCTGCATGGAGCCTTTAACATAAAAAAATAGAAACCTGTTTCAATAAGTGACCATTAAGGCCATATCTTCAACTTGTGTATGAGCTTGTTCCTGTGTTAAATACAAGACGATGACATTAAGAGACATAAGTTGACTAAGCCTTATGAGAGAGTTATTAGAACATTTGGAGTCATTGTGCAAACCAACACAACTTTTGTGATTTAAACTTGTAATGACAGCAAACGAGGCACATTCTTTAACATGAATGCCATCTGGTCATCTTGATTCTATGCCGTATTACACTTAACTTTCATTCGATCAATGCTTTGCTGAAATTATGAAATAAAATGCAGTCCCTCCTTCCTTCCCCTTTTCTGTTGTACCTGATAGGAGGATTCTCTTGAGGTGATGTATGGGCAACTGCTGGCAAACCGACAGGACTTGGAGCGACGCATAGCTGAACTTGAATCCAAACTCAACAATGGACTCACAGTTTCACCACAGTTGCACCTGCCTCTACCGATTGCACGAAACTACTCATCACACCCTAACAGAGTCACACCAATCTGCCCTGATAACCACACACCGGGTGCCAACGGCATGGAGCTTTGCTCACCTGCTCGCATCCACCTCCCATACGACAGGGAGCAGGAAGGAGACTACTACATTAAGCCTTCGACGTTACTCACTCCTTTACGCCCCCCACCCGCAAGTCCCTCAGTTGCAGCGTCTGCGGCCGCTATCTCCGGCTATCATCCAAAACCAGGGTTGGGAGGCTCAAGGAAGCAGGTGGTTTGGCCTCCGAGGAATGCACACGAGACAGTAACTGCACAGAGTTTCACTCAATCGTTTGGTCGTCAGTCGCCAGATGGAAAACCAATGATTCAATCTTCACGTTTCTAATCTTTTGCTGCAGGAACTCACACATCTGTCCTTCAATTATTGGACTTCCTGAATTTTTCAGTTCCTTGTGCACCTGTCAGTATTTGTCTTACAAGCTAAGGAAATGCCACAACTGGTATTGTGAGCACATTTGAGAACGTTTTGAACTCGCCTGAAATTTTTCTTCCTGTCTTGTGCCTGA
>NC_136264.1:165842026-165846361 GCF_964187855.1 Myxine glutinosa
ATAAAGTTAAACAATTTAGAATGTTTGGGAATTTATTAAACATAAAGTTAAACTCAAACAAAATTGATAAACTCACCTTGTAGGTTTGTCATACAGAAATAACAGTCATTAGTATGATCTCTTCCCTCCCTCCACACCATTGGGATACCAAAAGGCAGACACTCAATCTTCTTGTGGCTCCAGCGCCGCAGACTCTCAACGCACGTTTTGCAGCATATGTGAGGGGCAAAGGCTTTGTCCTGGTCACCAAGTTTCATTCCAAAGTATGCGTGATAGCTTTTTCTTACAAAACGTGTGATGTTAGACTGCCGGTCTGGCATGGTCACTTTACCACAGATATAGCAGAACTTGTTTGCGTCATTCTTGCACTTTCGATTCATCATGAATCACAGTAATGTTATAGTAAGGAGGACACTACGCAGGACGTACTGCCGCTCACGTGCACCTAAGTGGACAGGAGACACCAGACTGAGCCACGCAGCTGCTGGAGCGACTGAAGTTGGGTGTTGCCAGAAACAACGATTTATCTATATTTTTCTGAAATTGAAATGAAAGTAATTGAGAAAGCACTTTCTTCCACATTAAGTGTACTTGTGTGTCATTATATGTATAGTTTGTACATTTTCTGTCAATGTAAGTCTGATTTTGAATTTAAAAAATGCTAATTAAAAAAACAAAAATTTTGATTATTTTTTTCCTTAAAATTGAGATAGCATAAAAACTTGACCTGATTGAGCGAAATTAGATACATTTCTGAATTCAGCATGCAAAAAACATATAAGAAACGTTGAGATAACCTAGACCTCTGAAAAAAATATTTCAAATGCAGCCCAGTGTTATAGATTAAGTCGTTTTCGCATCAGCCCCACTCCTCCCTGAATAAAATTTGCCCTTGTCCCTCCATTACCAAGGCCCAAGGCCTTTCTGATGAGATATAGATCATGTTTGTACGTCAAGCGGTAATTCTTGGCCCACAGACATTTCATCTTTATCCAGATAGTTTTTACAATTTGCCAACCAAATAAGTTCTTGTGTTTAACCCCCATAAAGTGAGATTTGTCATTTCTCTGATTTGTAAAAGTATGACGGTTTGTTTTAGAAATGACACAACAACAAAAAACTCACCCCTTGCCCTGCATAATAGTGTAGCAGCATAGCAAACCTGTTGTGCATTTTGTGATACAAGCACCAAATTTGGTACACTAGTAGACTATCATATTATGAAAAGATCTGGATATTGGGCCATCTCAGATTCAGAGATTTGATTTTTGCAAGATTTCGATTCGATTGGGATCGAAGAGAACACCTTCTTCGTCTTCTGTACAGTGAAGTTGCCAGCCCTGAATTCTCTGGCTACATCTGGGTGCTTCATTGGGAGTGCAACCGTGTCCCTCAGGTGAACAGGGACCCACCTGGCATAGTGTGTGTGGTCTAAGGCATGGAACCATGGGACCAGTTCCGTCAGGGCATCAAGGTACGTCGTGAATGAAGCCTGCCGCAGAGAACGCACGTAGACCAGTACCAACATCTCTAGTTCCAGCACAGTTGCCCAGTACTGAAAGTTGGGAATGTCTTCTCCTCTCTGGTGACACCAGTCTTCGAACTCAGGCAGGTCTTCTGCATCATCAGCATATGTCATACAGTGGCGTTCATACGCACGGTGTTGCAGGATGTGCAGTGCCGCTGCAGTGATTTGATGAGCTCTTCTTGTGCGGGTGACGTGGGCAGCTCGTAGGAAGGAGTCGGCCGTCCCTGGCGTTGCAATCTCAGCTTGCAAAATCTGCAAATCTTGCAAAAATCAAATCTCTGAATCTGAGATGGCCCAATATCCAGATCTTTTCATAATATGATAGTCTACTAGTGTGCCAAATTTGGTGCTTGTATCACAAAATGCACAATTCTTTTGAATATTTGGGCTAAGCCGCCCCACTATAATGATAATAATCGATGTCTTCCTTGATTAAGTTGAATGTCTAGTTGGGGAGAAGTGGAGTGGGTGGGAGTTGTTCTGCTTGGAATATAAAACGGGTGATAGTAAAGAATCATCTTTTTAATGAGTTGTAAAAATGTGCCCTAAATATAGAACATTACACATCTAACCAATTTATTTTGAACACATCATTCAGTACAGGACTTCCCCTTGTCATCACCGTCCATGATCATGACCGCCCATGGTGTCTCGAGAGATTCCTGCAGGTAGGGCCCATCTACTGTATTTATTACCTCTGCCACCAAAGATGGATATGTCTGTCTTTGTTTGTTTGTGACGAGGACATCTCAAAAAGTTATGGACGGATTCGGATGAAACTGGTGGACAGGTTGGGTTTGTGACGAGGACGAATTGCTGTCTTGCATAGTCCAAGAGTTATTTCCAGCTAAATAGGCTTCAGAAATAGGTGTTGTTCAACCCACAACACATGCAAAGTTTGATTGCATTTTCTGTGAGAACAACCCTTCTGGAACATTTCTCGGGTGGGTGTCACTCCAGATTGTGTTGTAACTTATTTCTACGAGTCTGTTACGGATTTGTCACTTCCGTTGTTGTGGTTTTCATCCACTGTAAACATTTTTAAATCCATGTACTATTATTGTTGTCGTTTGAGGGAAATAGAGATTACTATTTTCAAAATGTAAAAAAGTTAATGTTTTAAATGGAACCGGACGACGACGAAGAGGAGGAAGGGAAGGCGGAGCGAGTGAGTCGGACAAGAAGCCTAGCTGCTTCGAAGTCTGGAGCGAATGTTGGCGAACGAGAGTCATGAGTGAACTTTGGGTTTCCCGGGAAAGGGATTCCTGCGACAGAGTTGTTATCGCTGTGACAGATAAACCTGTGTGACAGGTTTTGCGGTTGATTCCGAGGAGAATCGTCGGAGTGCCGTTACGCCATGAGAATGGGCCGTCGGCCATTTTGACTCGCGCGCATTGCGCATCGCTCAAGGTTTTTCACTTCGCTTCAACCATTCTCACCACATCCAGATGTTAATTTGGTGTGTGTGTGTGTAACGTGGCTTTTGAGTGGGAAATCTGCGGTTCGCCGATTGAGAGCCGTCAAACGTCCATACCTGAAGGTGTGATTTCCCCGTCCCTTCTCGAGGACACCTTTGCCCATCTTCGGCAGTGTAACTGCCAACCCAACGGGATTCTGTTCTCGATACGACATCGTATGGACGATCACTGGAGTGGATCGACTTTGGCTTGAAGCCGGAATCAACTTTGGCTTGATGCTGGAATAGAGACATTGGGAATGTTCTTCTTTTCGCTCACTTGGAGCACAGTGAGTTATATTGTACGCACCTGATGGTACCATCACAGGAAATATATATTGGTTGTACAATTGATTATTATTGTTGTTGTACTGTTATTTTTGTGTGATCTTAATACAATACTTGTTTGTTGGTAACAATTGGTGTGGTTTCACCATTGATCTTTGACATACAGAATAACACATCTTTCTGCCGTGACTCCTCTCGGGGCTCGGAGGTACACCGTGACTGGGGTTTGGGGAGGAGCACGTAACAGAAATTGGGGGCTCGTCTTTGATGACAAAATTCCTAAATCTCGTCCGGGATAGAATTCCCTAGCATCCTCGTCCGGGATAGAATTCCCTAACATTCCCCAAATTCCCAAATTTGGAATTTTCTAACATTCCCCAATTTTTTTAAAAAAATTGAATTTTTTTTGTGTGAAGGTTAACAGGTGCTAACTAATAGTCACCATGGTGTTTGACGCAGAAAAGTTTGCGGCGTCCCCTAATGAGGCACAGTTCCAGGCGTTAAAAAGATCGGAACTCATGATATTGGCCAAAAATTTTAACTTGGAGGTCCGAGTTAATATGAAGAAAGCAGAGATGCAGACATTGGTGGTAGAATCTCTGGTGGGACAAGGAACATGGAAAGAGGTAGCCTTGGATTGGTTACCCGAGGAAAAAGAAAATGTGGAGGTCCGGAAAATGGAGATGCAACTGCAGAGTCAGGAAAGGTTAAAAGCGGAAAAGGAAAGAGCAGAACAGGAACGAGAACTCGAGGAAAGAAGAGCAGAGGAAAGAGCAGAGGAAAGGAGAGCTGAAAAGGAACTCGAGGAAAGAAGACCAGAACAGGAATGAGAATTCGAGGAGAGAAGAGCAGAGGAAAAGAGAGCTGAAGAAAAGAGAAGAGCAGAGGAAAGGAGCTTTGAAGAAGAAAGAAGAGCAGAGGAAAGGAGAGCCGAAAGGGAGTTAAAGGAACGTGACAGGGAGTATCAGAAGGAACTTAAACTCAGGGAGCTGGAATTACTGGGAGAACGGAGAGAAGTAGTATCCATGCCGGCTAGTTCGACAACTAGTCAGAGCACTTGGGA